>NC_089490.1:369104748-369383157 GCF_036850765.1 Saccopteryx bilineata | reverse complement strand
GATAGGAAAGGCGGAGATGCAGATTGGGCTGCCCTGCTCCGCTCCCAGGAGAGAAAGCTGGCTAGGGAGTTGATCATGGCAGGGTGAGTTTGCTGGAGAGTTGTGGGCTCTCAACCCAAGGAACAGAACCCCAGTCTGGAGCCCCAGAGACTAGAAAAGGCATACGGACAGTAGTTAGCTGAAAGAAGAACCAGGTGACTGTTTGCGAGAGGGAGACAGACTCTCAGACTCAGGCTCTGTCTTTAAGGGACTGCGCAGAAAACCTCGTTCACAACCACTTACCGAGGCTCCGAGTCTGGGGAGCACCGAGAGGGCTGGAATTGTGAGATGAGAGTGTATTCTCGAAGGAAGAGGGAGAGACTGTGGGGGAAAGCCAACCTGACCCCTGTACTGGGTCATTCCCCAAACCTAAAGTGCCCATTCTTCCTGGAAAAACCAAGCCAGCAATGGGATGCAAGTACCCCAAATACAAGAGGCTCTCCTGCTCCAGACAGTGCAGAGCAACACTTAGAATCAGGGGGCGCATCAGGGACATAGAATTTGAGTGTTGAGGTCTGGGCTACATGGCACCCCAACCTGCTGAGTACCTTCCGAAGTGCAGGAGGGCCAGGCTGTGGTGGTCGCAGCAATTGGCCAGCACAGCATACAGGCACAGAGGCCAGCGAGGCAGCCCATGCAAACGCAGTGAGGAGCGGAGCACAGAGAGCCCTCCTGCACTCCTGTGGGGCACGGAACCCTGTGAGGCGAGGCATCAGCTGTGCCAGTGTTGGTCGAACGCCAGGAGGGTGAGGTATCCCACATGCCCGTGGGTGTCAGTGACAGAGGAAGGTCCCTGTGTACCCGATCGGGGTGGAGCCAGGTGGCCCGTGCGGCGAACGCATGGGGCTGAGCCCAGAAAGGCAGCCCATACTCAGGTGCGGGGCAGAGCCTGGCGACACTCACTGCAAAGGACAGGGGTAGAGCCAGAAAACGCATCCCTCACACCTGGGCGGGGCGGAGCCCAAAGAGACCACCGGTGCTTCTTTGGCGGGCAGAGCCCAGAGAGACTAGGAGGCCCAGTGCATGAGGAGCAGTCCTAGCTGTGGCACACAAGTCCACAGTGGTGCCCTGTGGTTGAGGAGGGAAAGTCAGAAGGGGGCCTGCAGAAAGACCTCACTGCAGGAATGGAGAGGGCACACATTGTGGCCAAGAGTAGATAAAAGCCAGCCTAGGAGTGCAGCCGATATTTACAACAGCATCAGAGCACAGGAGGCAGCTACAAATTCTGAATCACCTATAGTTTCAAGAAGGTTGCTATGGGCCAGTCATAAGCTGTGACACACACTGGTCAGTGTCAGGTTCCAGTCATCAGGGAGGTCCAGGGATGGTACATCCAGTGGTGAGAAACAGAGAACATCAGCTAAGGACCTAACAACCCTAGTTAGAGTGGTATCTTACGGAAAGGCTCCTCACACCTGACCCAACTAAGGCATAGAACAGGGGTCCCAAACTTTTCCACAGGGGGCCAGTTCAATGTCCCTGAGACCTTTGGAAGTCTGGACTATAAAAAAAAAAACAAAAACAAAAAAAACAAACTATAAAAAAATCCCTATGCACACTCACATATCTTATTTTAAAGTAAAAAAAGAAAACAGGAACAAATAAAGTATGATGCCCTTCTGGAGTCTTGACACATGTGTCCCACACCACCCGAAGTAGTACTGTCCAGTAGTACAAGTAGTAGAGCAATACTGTGCTTTGCAGCCCTGCCACATACAGTACTCCAGGAGCACAGAATATGGATGCATCCTGTGCTCCTGTCACTGACCTCCAATGAAAGAGGTGCCCACTATAGAATTGTGGCGGGGTCTGGATAAATGGCCTCAGAGGGCTGCATTCGGCCCACAGGCCGTAGTTTGGGGACCTGCTGGCATAGAAAATGCATTGTCACTAACTGCTGAAGCCATCCCAAGAAGATTTAGAAATAACACAACTGAAAGCTGGACACAGACAACACCAACTCTATACTTAGCTAGCTACACAAACAACACATCCAAAGGTGCAATCAATACAGAGACAAAATGGGTAGACAGAGAAAAGCAATACAAATGAATCACCAAGAGAAATCTCCAAAAAAGAACTGAATGAAATAGAAATAACCAAGATATCAGACGCAGAGTTTAAAATAATGATTGTCAGGATGCTCAAGGATCTTGGAGCACCAATATATACACAAAATGAGCACCTAAATAAAGAGATGGTTGGTATCAAAAGTTACATTAAAATAAAAAAGAATCAGACACAAATGACAAACACAATATCAGAAATGAAGACTACACTAGTAGGAATTAAAAGCAGGCTGGATGAAGCAGAGTATCGAATCAACGATTCAGAGGACAAGATAAATAAAAGCACAAAAGAGAACAGAAAAAAGAGGCTCAAAATGCCTAAGGAAACTCTAAGAGAGCTCTGTGACAACATGAAGAGAAAGAACGTCTGCATAATAGAGGTTTCTAAAGGAGAAGAGAAAAACAAGAAATAGAGAACCTGATTGAAGAGACATAGCTAAAAACTTCCCTAAATTGATGCAGAAAATAGTCACACAAGTACAAGAAGTACAGATAATCCCATTAAAGATGACCCCAAAAACACCTACACCAAGACACAGTATAATTAAAATAATAAGTTAAGAGATAAAGAAAGATTAATAGCTTCAAGAGAAAAGCAGCCAATCACTTATAAAGGAACCCCCACAGGATGACATCTGACTTCTAAACAGAAACACATGAGACCAGAAGGGAACAACAAGAAATATACAAGATAATGCAGAACAAAAGCCTACAACCAAGAATTCTTTATCCAGCAAGGCCATCGTTTAAAATTGAAGGAGAAATAAAAAGATTCCCCACCCTAAAAGAAAAACTCAAGAAATTCATTACAACCAAACCAATGCTGCAAGAAACGTTAAGAAGAATGTTGTAAACAGAACAAAGTGATAAACTTTTATACAAGAGAAATGTAGATTTTAAGAATAAAATGGCAATAAAGAACTACAATCAATAATAACCTTAAATGTAAATGCATTAAATGCTCAAATCAAAAGACATAGCTTAGCTGTATGGATAAGAAAACAGGACCCATGCATATGCTATGTGTAAGACACCAACCTCAAAACAAAAGACACACAAAGACTAACAGTAAAGGGAAAGAAAAAAATATTTCATTCAAATGGAAATGAAGAAAAAAGCTGGGGTAATAATACTTATATCTGACAAAATGGACTTTAAATAAAGGTTATTGTAAGAGATAAAGAAGATCACTACATAATAAAAGAAGCAATCTAACAGGAAGATATAACCATTATAAATATCTATGAACCTAATACAGGAGCACATAAATATATAAAGCACATTTTGATGGACATAAAGGGTAAGAAAAACAGCAATAGTTTAATAGTAGAGGATTTCAATACCCCACTAACATCACTGGATAGATTCTCAAGAAAGAAAATTTAAAAAGAAACAGCAGACTTAAAGGACATACTAGATCAACTGGATTTAATAGATATCTTCAGAACCTATCTTCGTAAGGCAGCAGAATATACTTTCTTTTGAAGTGCTCATGGTACATTCACTTGGATAGACCACATGTTAGGATACAAACAGAGTCTCAATAAATTTAAGAAGATTAAACTTATAATATTCTCGAGTCACTAAGGCAGGAACCTAGAAATCAACTACAGTAAAAAAACTGAAAAACACTCCAACATGAAACTAAATAGCATGTTATTAAATCATGAATAGATTAACGAGATCAAGGAAGAAATAAAAAAATTCCTTGAAACAAATTAAAATGAGCATACAACTACTCAAAATTTATGGGACACAGAAAAAGCAGTTCTGAGAAAGAAGTTCATAGCATTACAGGGATACCTTAAGAATCAAGAAATACCGCAAATAAACAATTTAACCCCATATCTACCAGAACTACAAATAAAACAAAAAATAAAGCCCAGAGCCACAAAGGAAGTAGAAAGAAGGAAATAGTACAGATCATAACTAAAATAAATGATATAGAGGCTAAAAAAACAATACAGAGGATCAATGAAACCAAGAGCTCGTTGTTTGAAAAGGTAAACAAGATTGATGAACTTTCAACCAGACTCACCAAGAAATAGAGAAAGAGGACTCAGGTAGATAAAATTAGAAATGAGAGTGGAGAAGTAACAGCTGACACAGCAGAAATACAAAGGATTGTAAGAAAATACTATGAAGAGCTATATGCCAAAAAATTAGACAACCTAGGTGAAATGGAGAAATTCCTTAAAACATATAATCTTTCAAAAATCAATCTGGTTCAATCAGAAAATCTAAAGAGACCGATTACAACAAATGAGCTTGAAACAGTTATCAAAAAATTCTCAACAAACAAAAGCCTTGGGCCAGACGGCTTCATAGGCGAATTCTACCAAATATTCAAAGAAGAACTAACTCTTATCCTTCACATGCTATTTCAAAAAATTCAAGAGGAGGGAAGACTTCCAAGCTCCCTTTATGAGGTGAGCATAATTCTGATTCCAAAACTAGGCAAAGACAATACAAAGAAACAAAACTATAGGCCAATATCCCTGATGAATTTAAATGCTAAAATTCTCAACAACATATTAGCAAATCAGATCCAGCAACACATGAAAAAAATTATACATTATGATCAAGTGGGATTTATTCTGGGGACGCAAGGCAGGTACAGTATTCACAAATCATTCAATGTGATTTATCACATAAACAAAAGGAAGGAGAAAAATCACATGATTATATCAATAGATGCAGGAAACACATCTATTGATATAATACAGGGAATACAGGAAACATACCTCAACATGATAAAGGCCATCTATGACAAATCCAAAGCCAACATCATACTCAATAGGCAAAAATTAAAAGCAATCTCCTTAAGGTCAGGAACAAGGCAGGTGTGCCCACTTTCACCATTATTATTCAACATAGTTCTGGAAGTCCTAGCCACAGCAAAACAAGAATAAGAAATAAAAGCCATCGAAATTGGAAAGAAATAGTAGAACTATCATTATTTGATGATGATATGATACTGTAAATAGAACACCCTAAAGTCTCAGTCAAGAAACTACTGGGTCTGATAAATGAATTCAGCAAGGTGGCAGGATATAAAATTAATATTCTGAAATCAGAGGCATTTTTATACACCAACAATAAACTGTCTAAAAGAAAAATTAAGAAAAGAATCCCCTCCATAACTGCAATAACAAAAAAATTAAGTACCTAGGAGTAAATTTAATCAAGGAGATTAAAAACTTGTACTGGAAAATTATAAAACATTGATAAAAGAAATCAAGGAAGATACAAACAAGTGGAAGTATATATCGTGTTCATGGATAGGAAGCATAAACATCATTAAAATGTTTATATTACCCAAATCAATATATAAATTCAATGCAATTTCTATTAAAATACCAATGACATACTTCAAAGATATAGAACAAATATTCCAAAAATTTATATAAAACCAAAATAAAACCAGGAACAGCCTCAGGAATCTTGACAAAGAAGAATAAAGTGGGTGGTATCACACTTCCCGATAACAAGTTATACTACAGGACCATTGTACTCTAAACAGTTTGATACTGGCATAAGAACAGGCATATAGATCAATGGAGCAGAATAGAGAACCCAGAAATAAACTGACACCTTTATGGACAATTGATATTTGACAAACAATGCAAGAGCATACAATGGAGTCTCTTTAGCTAATGGTGTTGGGAAATTTGTACAGCTAACTGCAATAAAAATAAAACTAGAGCACAAACTTATACCGTTCACAAAAATAAACTCAAAATAGATAAAAAGACTTAAATGTAAGTAATGAAACCATATTTATCTTGGAAGAAAACATAGGCAGTAAGCTCTCTGACATCTCTCACAGCAATGTAATTGGCAATTTATCTCCATGGGCAAGTGAAATAAAGGACAGAATGAACAAATGGGACTATATCAAACTAAAAAGCTTTTGCACAGCTAAAGACAATATGAACAAAATAAACAGACAGACCACACAATGGGAGAACATACTCGACAATATGTCTGATGAAGGGTTAATAACCAAAATTTATAAAGAACTTGTAAAACACAACACCAGAAAGACAAACAATCCAATCAAAACATGGCCAAAAGAAATGAATAGATACTTGTCCAATGAGGACATACAGATGGCCAATAAGCAAAAGAAAAAAATGTTCAATATCACTAATCATAAGAAAAATGCAAATTTAAACCACAATGAGGCCTGAACAGGCAGTGGCGCAGTGGATAGAGCGTCGGATTGAGATGCAGAAAGACTCAGGTTCGAGACCCCGAGATCACCAGCTTGAGCATGGGCTCAAGTAGCTTGAGCAAAAAGCTCACCAGCTTGGACCCAAGGTCGCTGGCTTGAGCAAAGAAGGTTAGTCAGTCAGCTGAAGGCTCACGGTCAAGACACATATGAGAAAGCAATTAATGAACAACTAAGGTGTCACAAAAAAAAAAAGATAACTGATGATTCTCATCTCTCTCTGTTCCTGTCTGTCTGTCCCTATCTATCCCTCTCTCTGACTCTCTCTCACTGTAAAAAAAAAAAAAAAGAAAGAAAAAGAAACCACAATGAGATACTACCTCAAACGATTTAGAATGGCTCTCATTAATAAAACAACACATAATAAGTGCTGTCCAGGGTGTGGAGAAAAGGGAGCCCTCCTGCACTGCTGGTGGGAATGAGAATGGTACAACCACAGTGGAAAACAGTACGGAGATTCTTCAGAAAATAAAAATGGAACTGCCTTGTGAATCAGGCATCCCACTTTTGGGAATATTTCCTACGAATACCAGATCACTGATTCAAAGAAAAAAAAATGGACCCCCATGTTTATGTCAGCATGGTTTACAATAGCCAAGATCTGGAAACAGCCCAAGTGTTCCTTAATGGACGAGCGGATTAAAAAGGTGTGATACATATACACAATAGAATACTATGCGGCCATAAAAATGATGGAAATCTTACTTTTTTGCAACAATATGGATGGACCTGGAAACTATTATATTAAGGGAAATAAGCCAGACAGAGAGAGAAAAATTTCAAAAGACCTCACTCATTTGAGAATTCCAAGGAACAATGAGAACTGAAAAACAGAATAGAGCCATAGGCAGGATCAAAGGGACCAGAGGGAAAGCAGACAATGGGAAAGAAAATGAGAGGATGGGATCAGAGAAGGGAAAGAGATTGGTGAAATTATGTATACATAAAACAGCCTTATAGGGAGCAGAAAAGCAAATCCTGGAGGGAAGGGGAGAGGGCGTTGACATGAGGGGTGGACGGGCAAAGGCAATGTTGAGAGGAACACGGGGGTGGGGGAGATGTATTTGGCGACATTTGAATCTATGTAAACAAAAAAAATTTAAATCAATAAAGAAAACTAAGTAAAAATTTTATGATTGGTTACTATACTAGATATGAATAAAATTATGCCTATAACTCCTTTGAAGTGTTTTTACTTCACAAAATAGAGTTGTTGAAGGTACTCTTTATTACTAGATAGTACCATTGATTTTTAATTAAGAAATGATGCTAGTTAGCTTCTGGTAAACCATATTTCTACATACATCACTGAAAATATCTTTAAGATGCATTTAATTATTCTCCAGATTGTGCATTCAGAAATGGTTTTACAAAATCACAGTAGTAGATAACTAAAAATGTATGGATACAATCAGAATTTACATTATTATAAACTTTTAAAAAGCAGCAAGAATTTTCATTCTCTCTTTTTTTTAAAGATTTCATTTATTGACTTCAGAGAGAGGAGAGAGAAGGAGAGAAAGCGGGAATAGGAAGCACATGTGCCTTGACCAGGCAAGCCCAGGGTTTAGAACTGGTGGCTTCAGTATCTCAAGTCAACACTGGATCCACTGCGCCACCTCAGCTCAGGCTTATGGTCGATTTTTTTAACATCATCATCACAGTGACTAATAAAATTTATTTAAGAGCAGCAGGATTTCATAAAATAGAAAAGTAACCCTTCCAATGCTTATTACCTATATAATTATGCTTGGTATTGAAAGTAAAATTATGCCAAACGCTCAGTCCCCATCAGAGTGAACTTGTGCATTACCCTGTGTTAAATGGGAATATTTTGTTTGCTCTTTGTTCAGATTTTGTGCCTATAAACTTGTTGTTACAAGATTTACAGATGAATTTAACTCGACAGAAAAATTATTTTAGAATACACTGTATTGATTTCTCTGTATAACCAAATTACATTCTCGAAGCAGATTTATTAAAATTACGTATAGTAGTATAATAACAAAACGAATAAATAAATGACAGGGACCCATTAGAAACCATGCCCCGAGTCAGAGATCTTTGAGTGGGCAGAAGCCCCGCCTGATTATGCTAGCAGCTCTGACTGACTGAGCCTTACCCAGAGCCCTGTGCTGAGTGGGAATAGAGTGGGGAGTTGCCAGCTCTTTGAGCCTCTTACTATCCAGGCAGAGGCAGCAGCAACCCCATAGCTGGATTATCAGGCTTCTAATTGTGGAAGGAAAAACTAGGAGAGAGGCTCCAGGAAAACGGACTCTCTCACTGTTGGAGCCTATAAATGCTAATGAGCCTCGACTGCCAACGAGACTGAAGCCCAATACATGACATCGCCATAGAGAATTATCAACTGCAAACCTCTACCTGAGCATGCCAAAGGGGCAGAACCCGGGGTACAGAGTCACCAACTAGGAAGAGGGAGAGAAAAGAAAAAGCAAGAAGATAACCTCTCAAAATCAAGAATAATCCTCAGTCTTTATAACCTATCCCATTTTATTATATTTGTTCATTTGTTTCTCTTATCTTCATTCCTGATTTTTTTTTCCTCCTTCAATTTGGTCGTTTAATTCTCTGCCAGTCTTATGCTCTCCTCTCTTTGAACTACACTACCCATAAGTGTTACATCTCCCATTATCTTTTCTTTCCTCTTCCTTTCTCTCTATGAGGGTTGCACTCCAAAACCCTTAACTCTCTCTCTCCTCTTCTTTCTTTTTTCTTCTTTTAGTGGTTCCCTCTTTCTCTCTCTCTCTCTCTCTCTCTCTCTCTCTTTCTTTTCTCCCTCTATATTAGTTTCTTCCTTTCTCCTTTATGTCTCCTCTCATTCAAACCTCAATAATGAACAAATTATCTTATCTGGGACTCAAACTTACGTTTGTGGCATTTTGGGGAGTTTTTACTTCACCTTTTTAACTCACTAGTAGTGCTCCCATCCCTGGCTCTCCATTTTATCTAGTTCTTGTTCCACTAAATAAAATAGTAATTTTTTAATTTCCCCCCCTTTTTCCTGTTTCCCCCTTATTTCTCTCATCATAACTCTTAGTGAACCAACACCTAAAAGCAAATCATTTTATTCTTGACCCAAATTTTTTTCCTTATTTGCTTTTTGTGAGTCCATACCCCCCCTTTTTTTCTTTTCTTTGTGCCTTTATTACTTCTCCCCAATTCAGGCCCTCCATTACAGGCATTGTTTGTTCTATTTAGTACAATATAATTCACATTTCACCACAAGATTTTCTCAAGAAAGAGGGGAGAGGAGAGGAGAGGAAAAAAGGAGGGGGAGGAATAATTTCCTTTTTTCCAATTTTTATTTTTATTTTTTTATTTAATTATTAATTTTAAAAACTTTGATTTTTTATTTTTATTTTTTTAACTTTTTATTCTTTATTAAATCTTATTAATACTATCAACAAAACCACCATCAGATGCCACTAAAGAAGAGAAAATCGAATATCATGGATACAAAAGAAAGAGAGGTAACACAGCTAGATGAGGAAAAATCTATGGAGAAAAAATTTAATATATTGGAAACCTTGGAGTTAAACAACAGAGAATTTAAAATAGAAATCCTAAAAATACTCAGAAATATACAAGAAAACACAGAAAGGCAATTTAGGGAGCTCAGAAAACAACTCAATGAACACAAAGAATATATTTCCAAGGAAATTGAAACTATAAAAACAAATAAAATGGAGATGAACAACTCAATTCATGAGCTGAAAAACGAGGTAACAAGCTGAGCTAATAGAACAGGCCAGATAGAAGAGAGGATTAGCGAAATAGAAGACAAGCAACTTGAGGCACAACAGAAAGAAGAAGAAAGAGACTCAAAAATTAAAAAAAAATGAGATAGCCCTACAGGAATTATCTGACTCCATCAAAAAGAATAACATAAGAATAATAGGTATATCAGAGGGAGAAGAGAGAGAAAATGGAATGGAGAACATACTCAAACAAATAATAGACGAGAACTTCCCAAGCCTGTGGAAAGAACTAAAGCCTCAAAATCAAGAAGCAAACAGAACTCCAAGTTTTCTTAACCCCAACAAACCTACTCTAAGGCACATCATAATGAAATTGGCACAAACCAACGGCAAAGAAAAAATCCTCAAGGCAGCCAGGGAAAAGAAGAATACAACATATAAAGGAAGGCCCATTAGATTATAATCCGATTTCTTAGGAGAAACTCTACAAGCTAGAAGAGAGTGGACCCCAATATTTAAAGTCCTGAAAGAGAGGAACTTTCAGCCACGAATACTATACCCATCAAAGCTATCCTTCAAATATGAGAAATAAAAACATTCACAGATACAGAAAAGATGAGGGAATTTATCATCAGAAAACCCCCGCTCCAGGAATTACTAAAGGGGGTTCTCCAATCAGATACAAAGAACAAACAAAAAAAAAAGCCACAAGTAAAAGCTCCAAGAAGAACACAATAAAACCAAATTTAAACTTTGACAACAACAAAAAGAAAAGGGAGAAAGAGGATGAAGATTAACAGTAGTAAAGGACGATGGAGTGCAAAAGTACTCACAAAATAGTGCACTACAATGAACAGGGTAGGAACCCTTTTCATTACTTAATGGTAACCACAATTGAAAAAAACACCACAGAAACACATGATTTAAAAAAGATAGCAACAGAGGAAAGATGTATGGAACACAACCAAATAAAAACAAAAGATAGAAAAACGAAAGAGAAGAATCAAACAAGACACAAAACTAACAGAAAGCAATCTATAAAATGGCAATAGGGAACTCACAAGTGTCAATAATTACACTAAATGTAAACGGATTAAACTCATCAATAAAAAGGAACAGAGTAGCAGAATGGATCAAAAAAGAAAATCCAACTGTATGCTGCCTACAAGAAACTCATCTAAGTAACAAGGATAAAAACAAATTCAAAGTGAAAGTCTGGAAAACAATACTCCAAGCAAATAATATCCAAGAAAAAGCAGGCGTAACAATACTCATATCTGATAATGCTGACTACAAGACAGAAAAAGTACTCAGAGACAAAAATGGCCATTTCATAAGGGCTGAGGGTACACTGAATCAAGAAGACATAATAATTCTTAATATATATGCACCAAACCAAGGAGCACCAAAATATATAAGACAGATACTTATTAACCTTAAAACAAAAACTGACAAAAATACAATCATACTTGGAGACCTCAATACACTGCTGACGGCTCTAGCTAGGTCATCCAAACAGAGAATCAACAAAGATATAGTGGCCTTAAACAAAACACTAGAGCACCTGGAAATGATAGACATCTATAGGACATTTCATCCCAAAGTGACTGAGTATACATTTTTCTCCAATGTACATGGATCATTCTCAAGAATTGACCATATGTTGGGCCACAAAAACAACATCAGCAAATTCAGAAAAATCAAAGTTGTACCAAGCATATTTTCTGATCATAAAGCCTTAAAACTAGAATTCAACTGCAAAAAAGAGGAAAAAAAATCCCACAAAAATGTGGAAACTAAAAGACATACTTTTAAAAAATGAATGGGTCAAAGAAGAAATAAGTGCAGAGAACAATATATATATATACAGACAAATGAAAATGACAATACGACATATCAGAATCTATGGGATACAGCAAAAGCAGTGATAAGAGGGAAGTTCATATCACTTCAGGCATATATGAACAAACAAGAGAGAGCCCAAGTGAACCACTTAACTTCACACCTTAAGGAACTAGAAAAAGAAGAACAAAGACAACCCAAAACCAGCCGAAGAAAGGAGATAATAAAAATCAGAGCAGAAATAAATGAAATAGAGAACAGAAAAACTATAGAAAAAATTAATAAAACAAGGAGCTGGTTCTTTGAAAAGATCAACAAAATTGACAAACCCTTGGCAAGACTTAACAAGGAAAAAAGAGAAAGAACTCATATAAACAAAATCCAAAATGAAAGAGGAGAAATCACCACGGACACCGTAATATACAAAGAATTATTGTAGAATACTATGAAAAACTTTATGCCACTAAATTCAACAACCTAGAAGAAATGGATAAATTCCTAGAAAAATACAACCTTCCTAGACTGAGTCAAGAAGAAGCAGAAAGCCTAAACAGACCTATTAGTAGAGAAGAAATAGAAAAAACCATTAAAAACCTCCCCCCAAATAAAAGTCCAGGCCCAGATGGCTATGCCAGCGAATTTTATCAAACATTCAAAGAAGACTTGGTTCCTATTCTACTCAAAGTCTTCCAAAAAATTGAAGAAGAAGCAATACTTCCAAACACATTTTATGAGGCCAACATAACCCTCATACCAAAACCAGGCAAGGATGGCACAATAAAAGAAAACTAAAGACCAGTATCTGTAATGAATATAGATGCTAAAATACTAAACAAAATACTAGCAAATCAAATACAACAACATATTAAAAAAATAATATATCATGATCAAGTGGGATTCATCCCAGAATCTCAAGGATGGTTCAACAGACATAAAACGGTTAACATTAGTAATACACCATACCTACAAAACGAAGAACAAAAACTACATGATCTTATCAACACATGCAGAAAAGGCTTTCGATAAAATACAACACAATTTTATGTTTAAAGACTCTCAACAAAATGGGTATAGAAGGAAAATATCTCAACATGATAAAGGCCATATATGATAAACCATCAGCTAACATCATATTAAATGGCACAAAACTGAAGGCTTTCCCCCTTAAATCATGAACAAAACAGGGTTATCCACTCTCTCCACTCTTATTTAATGTGGTACTAGAGGTTCTAGCCAGAGCAATCAGATAAGACAAAGAAATAAAAGGCATCCATATCGGAAAAGAAAAAGAAAAGGTATCACTTTTTGCAGTTGATATGATCCTATACATCGAAAACCCCCAAAAATCCACAAAAAGACTACTAAAAACAATAAGCCAATACAGTAAGGTCGCAGGATACAAAATTAACATACAGAAGTCAATAGCCTTTCTATATGCCAACAATGAAACATTTGAGAACGAACTCAAAAGAATAATCCCCTTCACGATTGCAACAACAACAAAAAAATACCTAGGAATAAACATAACAAAGAATGTAAAGGACTTATATAATGAAAACTATAAACCATTGTTAAGGGAAATCGAAAAAGATATAATGAGATGGAAGAATATTCCTTGTTCTTGGTTAGGAAGAATAAATATAATCAAGATGGCCATATTACCCAAAGCAATATACAAATTTAATGCAATTCTCATCAAAATTCCAATGACATTTTTTAAAGAAATGGAGCAAAAAATCATCAGATTTATATGGAACTATAAAAAACCCCAAATAGCCAAAGCAATCCTAAACAAATAGAATGAAGCTGGGGGCATTAAAATACCTGACTTCAAACTATATTATAAGGACACGACAATCAAAACAGCATGGTATTGGCAGAAAAATAGACACTCAGACCAATGGAACAGAATAGAAAACTCAGAAATAAAACCACATATATAGTCAAATAATTTTTGATAAAGGGACTAACAACACACAATGGAGAAAAGAAAGCCTCTTCAATAAATGGTGCTGGGAAAACTGGAAAGCCACATGCAAAAGAATGAAACTGGACTACAGTTTGTCCCCCTATACTAAAATAAACTCAAAATGGATCAAAGATCTAAACATAAGACCTGAAACAATAAAGTACATAGAAGAAGACATAGGTACTAAATTCATGGACCTGGGGTTTAAAGAGCATATTATGAATTTGACTCCAAAGGCAAGAGAAGTGAAGGCAAAAATTAATGAATGGGACTACATCAGACTAAGATGTTTTTTCTCAGGAAGAGAAATTGATAATAAAATAAACAGAAAGCCAACTAAATGGGAAATGATATTTTCAAACAACAGCTCAGATAAGGGCCTAATATCCAAAATGTACAAAGAACTCATAAAACTCAACAACAAACAAACAATCCAATAAAAAAATGGGAAGAGGACATGAACAGACACTTCTCTCAGGAAGAAATACAAATGATCAACAGATATATGTAAAGATGATCATCTTCTTTAGTTTTTAGAGAAATGCAAATCAAAACTGCAATGAGATACCACCTCACACACCTGTTAGATTAGCTATTATTAACAAGACAGGTAATAGCAAATTTTGGAGAGGCTGTGGAGAAAAAGGAACCCTCATCCACTGTTGGTGGGAATGTAAAGAAGTATAACCATTATGGAAGAAAATATGGTGGTTCCTCAAAAAACTGAAAATAGAACTACCTTATGACCCAGCAATCCCACTACTGGGTATATACCCCCAAAACTCAGAAACATTGATACGTAAAGACACATGCAGCCCCATGTTCATTGCAGCATTGTTCACAGTGGCCAGGACATGGAAACAACCAAAAAGCCCATCAATAGATGACTGGATAAAGAAGATGTGGCACATATACACTATGGAATACTACTCAGCCATAAGAAATGATGACATCGGATCATTTACAGCAAAATGGTGGGATCTTGATAACATTATATGGAGTGAAATAAGTAAATCAGAAAAAAACAGGAACTGCATTATTCCATACGTAGGTGGGACATAATAGTGAGACTAAGAGACATTGATAAGAGTGTGGTGGTTACGGGGGGAGGGGGGAGAGGGAGAGGGAAAGGGGGAGGGGCACAAAGAAAACTAGATAGAAGGTGACAGAGGACAATCTGTCTTTGGGTGATGGGCATGCAACATAACTGAACGACAAGATAACCTGGACATGTTATTTTTGAATATATGTATCTTTGAATATAATGATGTCACCCCATTAAAAAATAAATAAAATTATTAAGTGAAAAAAAAATAGAAACCATGCCCCATTCTACAGGCAAGTGCCACACAGGAGAGTTCCCCAGTGCTGCAGATGCACATAATAGAGTGCCCTGACCTATACCCCTACCTCCGTGATAGAAGAGACATCCCCAGGAAAGTGATGTGGAAGCTCTGATCTAAAGACCGTGGATGCCCCATCTTGGAGGATGGTGGAAAATCACTTGCTCATTGAAAGAAGACATGTGCAAAGACCTGTCAGAGGTGGAAGCACAGTCTTTGAAATGCCATGTAGCGAGGGCACAGGAGAGAAATGGGAAGAGCAAGCACGTGCCTGTCGGGACATGCTGCAGGTCTGCCTGTTTACAAGCAGTGGAACATTGTTGAAGGGTTTTCAGAACAGGAGTGAAGGATCACATTTACATTTACAATACATGTCTGTTTCATCTCCTCAGAGAACACAGGTTAAAGGGGGCAGGAGAAAATGGAAGTCAACTCCTAGGAGGCAATTGGAACCATACAGAAGCTGAGACTAGAAGATGAAGGGGGCGGAGAAGCTCATGGGAAACAAATGCACCTAGAAGATATTTCACAGGCAAGTGTGTAAGATGCCTAACGAACAGAACAAGTTTCTTGAATATAGTACTGGATTATAGAAAAGTTTACAACAGAGTTATAAAGCAGTTTAATTTCTATTTTCTAATATCTTTAAGTAAAGAGAGGCTTGAAGATGAACAAAAGAACATACACATGAAACAGTGTTTTAGAAAAGTCCACAGGGTACAATAGGAGAAATATGTCAACTTACATTTTTTTCTAATTTGGACATGCCAGAAAGTGTATCTGCTGGTTGACGATCATCTAAATCAATGGATCACCTTCCCAAGAGCATCCTGGTGGAAGAACAGACGAATAAGAACAAGGAATTAGAGGTAGATGATGAGTGTTTCCAGTTTTCAAAAAGTATAATATTAAAAAATATAAAGATAGAGAAACAATAAAATACAAAATTTTAAAGTATATTTTTCTTTGCAAAGACAGAGGAGATAAGTAGACTAGGGAAAGTATTTCTTGCTCTCATGAGCTGCTCAGAGTTCTGTTATTGTAAAAGTAATTAACTTGAAGTTTATATTTGAAGTTACTGAAGACTGAAGAATTTCAAAAGTGATGTCAACATGACCCGGATTATAAAGTCTGAAATTCAGTAAAAGTAAAGTTGGTTATTTCAAAGTCAGGCATTGATTTTTAAAGAATGGTCAACTAGCACCATCTTCTGGCTATGCAAAGACTTTGTTTTCCTCCCTAGCTCCAAACTGTTAGTGTCAATATTATTGTTGTGGTGCCGCCTGCTAGACTTATTTCTAAATAAATTAAGATACATTCTGAGGAGCTATAACTCTGAAATGAGATGATTACACTGTAGAAACATAACTTCTAGTGGCTCTAGAAAAAAATGATAGTGTTTGCTAAGTAGATAACTCTACTGATTCTAAGAATTGTTTTAAATTATTTCTACATACTATCCTGGAGAATTATTATGTGTTCTAATAATTCTCATGAAGAAAGAAACTTTGTGTGTGTGTATGTGTGTGTGTGTGTGTGTGTGTGTGTGTGTGTGTGTGTATATATATATATATATCCATCCATCCCTTTGGTAACTCAAATCTGTTATCTCCTCTGCTCACCACTTATAAACTATAAACTCTAGCCACATAAGAATATATCTCCAAATTTTTAAACAGTAAAAGAAAATATTACTTAAGCAAACATGAGCACATTATTCCTTAAATTATCCAACTCTTTGACATAGACAGGAAGATTAGCCCCATATTACTGACGGGAAAACATGTGGCTTAGCTTAATCTAAAGAAGCCTGTCTCAAAATAGAACAGAGAAAACTCAGAAACAAGGTATTTTTTGTACTGAAGCCCCTGTTTTTTCTACCCTACCCATATCCATTGCTCTTTAATGGGGAATATATATATATAAAAATATGATTTAATTGCCTAATAAAAGACTTCTCATATCTCTTAATTAGTGTCCACGTCAGAACTCTACAGGTCTTAGGATGACTTTATTTCCTCTACTCATTTTCACACAGGCTGAACACAGCACCTTCTATTTGATACCTGGGATATCTTTCTGTGTCTCTCTAAACATCAACCATGGCTTTCAAATCATTCTTGCTAGATTGTGAACAGAAAACTTCAAAAAAACAAAGAATAATTTATCACTTTTCCTACAATGTTGATTCGATTCATCCTAAAAATGAGAATGCTAGCTGAAAAGCAGATGCTCCATTAATTTACTAATACTAACTATATTTAGTGTGATGTAACCTGAGCTTTGAAATTATGTTCTCTAACCTGGTAATATGCACCAATTAGAAGCCTCCTCAAAAGCTGGGAGGATTCTGTGTCAATGATATCCTGGTAGGAGGAATGTGGGTGCTAAAGGCCCTCATTTTCTGCAGAAAATACTAGCCAGAACCTGCAGACAAAAGCAAGCAAATAGAGATGAATATAATCATCACTGACTAAACCAAATTCTGTCTTTTATTTCCCAGTCCTTGAAGCAAATATATATAATAATCCCATTCAGTTAGTTACTTTCATGCATTTCTGTTGAAGAGATAAATATTCTGCCACCCCAAAGCTATGTTTTGGGGATACTGGTTTTAAGTTGTTTATTAGGAAATAAAAGACTCAGAAAGAAACACTAACTCTCCACTCCTTTCCTGCACAAGAGACCCAGATTTGAGAAATCTTCTTCAGGAAGGAGATCTTAAAACGCTGCCTTAGCCTAACTTGAATTGAGTATGGTCAACAAGGGCTTCAGGTAGGGGCCTGTTACCTACATACCACTGTGCCCCAGCGTTTCTGAGTCACCTACCACGAATTCTCCTGCCATCTGTGGTCCCCAGTTCCTCAGCTACCTGTAAATCACCCATTCTCACTTCTGAAAACTGCCTGCCCTCTCCCTGTCCTCCTTGGTTCAAAATGTCAATATACACAATGCTGCCTCAGTGTCTTTGGGATTTTCAGGGAATGATTGTGTCTACGTGAATTCTCCATGCACATGTATCAAACTTTGATTTTTCACCTGTTAATCTGTTAATTTGGTTATTAGTCCAGCCAGAAGAAATTAGGAAGAGGAAAAGTAGTAATATTTTTCTAGTTCCCAAACTGTTCTTGCAACTCAAGGAATACTAATTAATAGTCTCCAAAAGTATTTATTAACTAATGTAGAATGGAATGATCTTGGTTCATTCTCCTAAATAATCTGAGCTTCCGTTTTCAAAATTCATCATAAAGAAACTCATACTCATTTTACCTCCCTTCCAAGGTACATGGAGTTTCCAATGGAATGAACTCTCGATGAAATAAAAAATTAATTCTAAATGAAAAATTAACAAGCATTATTTTATAAATATGCTATATAAATGTCAAATTTATGGTATTCAACCCTGAATACTGTTGAACTAATCAATCCATGTACCTAGCATGGTTCTCCTTAAAAATGACATTGTATTCTGTAAGTTTAAATCTTTTTCAGTGTCAGTTCTAACATAGAGAGATAGGAGTGGGACCCTTTCCAAGGGTTTTATTCTCAATCAGCACTGCAACACAGTGTTAGGACTGACTAAAATTGACTGAGTTAAAGTATCAGGGTAAAGATCAGGTACTGATGAGCATCTATCTGAGAGGGCTCAAAGACAATGCTTTATAAAAAACAACATTGCATTTACATTTTTATCTGTCAGTGTAAAGTGAGGTCATTTCCCACACTGGCTTTCAGCCCCTGCTATATGGAAAATGACATCTGTGAAATACTGACCCAACTCTTAATGTTCCTGTGATGGTGACAAGACTCAGGAGGACAGTTCATATTTAGTCCTATGATGTTAAAACCCAACGCAGTTTCGGTAGACTCCCTTCATGAAGATATAAAATGGAATTAGATGTCTTAAAGAAATTATATCTTCAGTAAAGGTGAACATATTTTAAGTAAGGCTACATTTTTTTTTTTGCTTGACAAATAGACCTCTGTGCCATTGGTATAAATTTTCAGTCTCCAATTCTAAGTTCACCTAGGTCCTCAAAACAACAACTTAGTGCAAAACTAGAAAATAAGGGAAGATATTTGAAACCGCAGTGAATGTGAATACATTCACCTGCTCTCACACCGAATGGAAGTTTTAGCATACTCAACTTTCCCATGATTTGTGATTTTAAGACTTTCAAGTACTAGAAAAGGGCTTTTCTCCATCAGTAAAACTTAATATTAAATTAACTTTGTTCTAATATTAAATGGCATTGTGCCTTTTTCCAGTCAGCATAATCCACCTAAAGACAGAAAAGACTTGAATAAGTTTTCAAATGAGTCTTTTTGCCCCGCCTGTATAAATTCACACAGAACAGTACAAACATAAAGAAAATGTATTAGGGAGCTTTGACTCAGCAAAACAGAAGGTAAGTTTTGAGCATCCCGAAGTTAACAAGTTAGGTTCAATATTCAATTCCTAGAAATGCAGGCTATATAATAAAGAATGTAACTAATACTGAGCCACTTAAGGCATGACCAAATCAGATGAGAAGTTAAGTACTAAACAATTGTAAAGTGTGGCTATAAATCATTCATTTCACCTTTGCTTTGATGACTGTCTAAAAATTAAGCATTACATCTTGTAATTCAGAATTGCTTTTCACAATAGAGTTCACTGTCATTTTAGCTGAATAATTCAACAGTGGTTTATCTTCAGATTCACGTCACTTCCAACAGAAAATATAAATGTATTACCACTTTTGAAAGATTTCTCAAGACAGAAATTAGGCAACAGGGGTTTTTCTATCACTAGGGAAGGTCACTTCAGAGGGCATCAGTTAAGTTGTGCTGTGAGAGTAGACCACCACTGCACTGTAAGACTTTTTTATGTTGCTCATGCACTATTTCCACAACTGAAGGTCCATCTTACTCCTATGTGTGAAGATGTGCCTTTGTGAGGGAGCAAGAACCAAGGATCTGGTACCGAAATGTATATAAATCAGAACATAAATGAGAGAGAAAGAAGAGCTGGCTCCTATGTTTTATTCTAGGCTAAATGTGTGTGATGACAGGCAGAGAACTAAGAAAAAGTGCTTTGCATTCTTAAATTAAGTAATTAAGAAGGCCAATAAACTGATGTGGCTGATGTAGCATCCACCGGGTATGAGAACAAACGTCGGAGACTTTCAGGAGTTAAGATGTTACTTTATTGGCCAGTTTAATCTGCGCAGGGGCGAACTCCCAAGATGTCCGGAGACACCGTGCCCACAAGGAGCTGCAAACAGAAGCCGCACCTGGAGCTTACAGCCAGGCCCTTATAAATCCTAAAGTGAGCAAGCATAGTACAGAAGCAGATGTGGCAGTTTAGCTATTGGCTAGAGAGGTCACATGCAGCATAGCAACAGGGGCCGGTTTTAGCTTAGTGGCGAATTTCAAACCTAAACTTCTGATAAGGGTCTCTGACCTTCTTTGTTCCCAGCTCACAGGAGCCATATCAGCACTTACTGTTTCTTCAATAGTTACACTCTTTGCAGCACTCCCTGTTCCTTCAATAGTTACACTCTTTGGCAGCCCCAGTACTCCCTCAATCTAACAGCTGATGCCTTGGTGACCACCTGCCTGGCACTGGCTGGTGGAGCACTAGGGTGCAGAGGGGAATGACCTGAGTGCAGGTTGTGGGGACCTTTGAGCAGGGTGGCAGTTTAGAGCCTAAACTGAGCCCCAAGCACAAGGAGCAGAGCAACACTGGGTGGAGCCAAGCTTCTCGGCCACCAGCCCAGCTGGGGACCCAGCAAACTCTGCCCCTGTGGGGCACAGGCATTGCCAGGCAGGTCACACTTACCAGTCCAGTGCAGGAGGGACCACCAGCTGCTCTCCGATGTGGCTGTCCTTTTCCTGTTTTTGCGAGTCCAAACCTCACATGTCAAACCTGGTGAGTAAGGCTGCATCCATGGCTGTGGGCCCGCGCTGTGTGCACCTGTTCTCAAGCTTGCTGGGAGCCCGCGGGTGGCACCCTGAGGGTGAAGACCTGTGGTCGCCCCTGGAGGGACCTTGAGGTCCAGCTAGCAGGGACTGGGCCACTGCCTCCATGTGGTCTCCCCACTTAGCTTAAGTCTACTTGCCTGTAGGCAGCTCCAGGGTCTTCAATGCTTTTCCTGACGGTGCATTTGGTAGTTGGTGGGATTCTGCGGGACTGGACGCAGACGGGGTGGTGTAGGTGCCATTTCAGAAAGAAATTCCTCTTTTTGTCTGAAGTGGTGAATGGTACAGTAGGACATGTGCATTTTTCTGTGTCTGTATCAGCTGTTTAAAGAAGGTGCTCAGTAAGTCCCTTATGCTCCTAAGCTTTATTGGAATTACACATGTAATTTACCTTTACTATTTAGATTTCTTTTAAATTCTTCCTTTAAAAATAGGATTTGATGAAATACAGACCATACAATTTGTAATGTTGCTATGTTTAGCAGCTAAGGACACAGGATGCCTAGTTAAAATTGAATTTTCATATAAACAAGAAATACATTTTCAAAGGAGATTTACTGGAAAAAGTATTGGGACATATTTATACTAGAAAGTATTCGCTGTTTACCTGAAGTTCAGATTTACCTTAGTGGTGTGTGGTACACTGAATTTGTTCTTTCTATATCTTTCTCTTGTGAACAGTACCATTACATTAGTACTCTTTACTGGGAGTTGATAACAGAAAATCTAAATTCACCTCTTCTCTCCTATCTAGCTAAAAATTGGTTGTAAAATATTGTCTGAGAAAGTGCTTTCACTCTTCAGCTCTGTGATTATACAGACTAAAGAGAGACCTGGAAGTTATTACCAGGAAGTTCACCTTGTCTTTCTTGCTACGGTTGCTTTTAAATGTTGTCTGTCTGTCGGTCTGCTGATAAAAGCACTAGTCAGCATTTGTTGAACCCTGCACCCATTCCCAGAGATCACTACATGGCTCACTATTTGAGTTACTTTGTGGTGGGTATTTCTCCTGACCTCACTAAATAATAGAGATCCCAACTATCCGACCGACCCATCCTACTATTTTTTACCCTTCTGTTTCCCAAACACCCATTACTATCTGCACGACAGTTTAACTTAATTATATTTGACTGTGTACCTTCCTGGGAATTTTGGGTAGAAATTCTGACCTGTCTTTTCACTGTTACCTCCTCAGCACCAGGACAGGTTCCTGAGGCATGATAGGTGCACATTAAAGACTGAATGTATACAATGAATGGAAGAATATATGTACTGTGGTATGGAAGAAAAGGGAAATTATTAACATAGCTGCCAAGATAATAATATATGATATAGAAGATTCCTCAGTTTCCTAACATGGAACAGTACCTTTCATAAATTTCCTACAGTTTTCCTTATACATAATGAGATTTTCCCCCTTCATTTGTGAACCTTTCCTACACACACCAACCGATAGACATAATTTCTGCTGCCTTCACAGGAGGTATGCACTCAAAATACACAAAACCAAACTGGAACATTTGCAAAGAATAAACTGAAGTGATATACTTTGTAAGTTCTAACTTTACCTTGCCAATTATATTTTGAATTGCAAAGTAAAATGAACAAATCGCATATTTTTAAAAATTGTGTTCCTATGTTTTTATTATTCATGCTTCATATTTTCAAATTTGGTGAAGATAAAAGGTAGCATTCACAGGAACGATTTCACACCATCCCTCTCCCTAATAGTTACTTGTATGATAATATGTTGAGTCAGTCTTACTCTCCACATGATTTAAAATAAAAGTGTTGCCAAGGAAATGTCTTTCAAGGAGGATTCAACCTCAGTTTTATTTGTTTTTTAAATGAGAAGAGATGAGATAGTGAGACAGATTTCCACATATGTCCAGACCAGGAATAACCAAGCAAGGCCATCTGTAGCTGATGTTCGAGTATGGAACTATTTGTAGCACCTGAGGCTGACTTGATTAGTCCAATCATGCCAACCTCAGCACCTAGGAACACAGTCAAACCAATTAAGCTATTGGGTGTGGGATATGAAAACAAAAAGGAGGAAGAGACAGTGAGAGAAAGAAAGAAATAGATGGTTGCTTCTCCTTTATTTCCTTGATTCATCTTGAGAATCAAACCTTAAGTTGTTGATATGCTAGGCTGATACTCTACCTGCTGAGACACCTGCCAATGTTGATTGAACCTCAATCTTAAAACTCAAACCAAGTATGAGCTTCCTATTCCTACATCCATGATTTTCAGAACTCATATTCTAGATAATTTGCGGTGTTTCTTTTCATTATATTTACTGATTTTAAGAGAGAGGACAGGGGAGAGAGAAGAGAGGAGAAATAGAGAAAGAGGGGGGCAAAGCAGGATGCATCAACTCATAGTAGTTCTTTCCTGTATGTGTCTTGACCAGACAAGGCCAAGGTTTCAAACTGGCAACCTCAGTGTTCCAGGTTGACACTTTACTGCACCACCACAGGTCAGGCTCCAGATAATTTGTACATGCTGTTTCTTCTCAGTCCTAATTCTAAATACAAACCCAAGGGCAGCTGGAACTAAATTCAGAGCAGTAGGAGTTCTGTATAGAAACTGTAAGTAATGCAAGACCAGGCAGTGGCACAGTGGATAAAGCATTGGATGGGGATGCGGTGGACCCAAGTTCAAAACTCCAAGGTCACTGGCTTGAGTGCCGGCTCATCCAGCTTAAGCATGGGCTCATCACTTTCAGCAACGAGGCACTGGCTTGAGCATGGGATCATAGACCTGAACCCATGGTCACTAGCTTAAGCCCAAAGGTCACTGGCTAAAAGCCCAAGGTCGCTGGTGTGAGCAAGGGGTCACTCGCACTCTGCTATAGCCTCCCTGTCAAGGTACATACGAGAAAGCAATCAGTGAACAACTAAGGTTCCGCAAAAATGAACTGATGCTTCTCATCTCTCTCCCTTCCTGTCTGTCCCTTTGTCCCTCTCCTTGTGTCTCTGTCACACTCTCTCTCTCTCACACACACACACACACACAAAACAGTAATTCATCTAACAATAAATCTTTCCCATAATATTCCTTATTATTTATTATACAGTCATTTTTCCAGAAATAAAGATTTTATATGAATAGTTTGCTTCTGGTTCTGACTCATTAGCTCCCTTGGTTAGAGTGTCATCCTGAAATGGCAGAATTGCAGGTTCTGTTCCCGGTCAGGGCACATATGGGAAGCAAACACTGAGTGCACTGCTAAGTGGAACAACAAATGAATGCTTCTCTCTGTCTCTCTCTCCCTTCATCTTGCTAACTAAAATCAATCCATAAAATTATTTAAAAATTTAAAAAGGCTTTGCTTCCAAGAAAATAACCCTAACTACAATGTTATTTACACAGATCACACTTAGTTAAGTACTAATTCCTGACTATAAGAAATCTAAATACCAATCAGAAGAATTTAGAAATAAAAGACTAGATGTGCTATTCTAATCCCAAATTTTAAGATCCTAATAAAACACTGAATCATCGTTAAAATATCTCTGTGGTCAACAGGATGTTAAAAGGATCTCTAAGATCCACACGGTGTCATAGTGTCTCTCTTCTTGAGTATAAAGTCCTTCTTCTTATGAATATGAAAACATATCGCCTATGTGATTATGTTACATTACATGGCAAAATTAAAAGATTTTTCAAATGTAATTAAGGACCCCAATCAGGTGAATTTAGTTAAGCACAAAGGAGACTATCTGTGGGGGCCAGACCTTTAGAGGGGACTTGGGACATACCTGAGCTCAGAAATTGGAACCTGAAGAGAACCTCTCATTTTCCAATGCTGGTTTTGAAGAAGCAAACTATCTGGAGTACAGAAGCTGCAGGGGAAGGAACTCTCAACAACCACAGGAACTTGGAAGACGACCTCGAGCCTTAACTAGCACCACAGGCCTAGACTGGCATCTTGTGGCAGCTCAGGGAACTCTGAGAGGAGGCCGCCCAAAGCCATGCCCAGATTTCTAACTCATGGAAACTGCGAGGTAAGAAATGTACCTTTCAGTAAGTTCCTGTGTTTGTGCTGATTTGTTATGCAACAATAGTAAAAGAGAAGAGTATCAAAGGACATTTTTTAAAAATCATCTTGGCCTAACCTGTGGTGTCACAGTAGATGAAACATGGACCTGGGACGCCAAGGTTGCGGATTCGAAATGCTGGGCTTGCTGATCAAGGAACATATGGGAGTTGATGCTTCCTGTTCCTTCTCCCTCCTCTCTCTCTCTCTTCTAAAATAAATAAATAAAATCCTAAAAAAGAAAATTCTATTAAAAATCACCTAAAAAGCTGCAAATAAAAGTTATATTATCTATCCAATTTTTCTCCTTCTGATAATCCTTGTTAAATCCCTATTTAAGTGTTCTAAATCTCTGTTTCCTCAAGCCTGAAGATGCAAAAATGAGAAGTACAGTAGTTTTTCCCTTAGATTCTCCCCAAACAAGGTTATCAAAGGTAAGGCCCAATAATCCATAAAATAGATGATGTTGCTTGGTAACCATTTTCATCCACTGGCCTTGAGTAGCTGAGTACATCAGTCCCAAGCGCAACAGTGTCACAGATGTATAACTAAGAGAAAATAAAGATAAAAAGAGAAAATGTTACTTTAGTACTCCATGAGGTAATATAGGATCCAGTTATTAAAAGGCAGTATTATATAATAAGCAGTTATGAAACTTTTAGTTAGTAGTACTTAGGAATAAACCATCTCTAATTGCAGTGGCTTAAAACAACTACAATGTAATATTTTTTTAGGATTCTGTGGGTTGGTTTAGCTTCACCAAGAGGTTCTTCTGCTCCACGTGTCACTCACCAGAGAAACTCACTGAGCAGCAGATAGCTATGCCTAAAATGGCCTGAAAATTCTAAGTCTTCTTTGGCTGTGTTCATCCATTTGATTTGCCAATATTACTGGTTCATCTTCTTCACACATGATGGCCTAGTAGTTCATTTTTATACAAAGCATCTGACTTTAAAGGAAAGAAGCAAAAGTCACAAGGTACAAATAGTTTATTGAATTCAGCAGGAAGATCATTAGTGACATATAGGCCAGTGGCTGTCACCACAGCCATGCAGATTCCCATTAGATTTGGGCAGACGATAAAGGAACTGCAGAGCCAGAAAATGGTGGGCCATTCTGTTTATTCAAGTCTTGTAATGGCAGACAAGCAAACAGGCAGGGACGATCACTTCCCTTTCTCCTCACAGGCCTCCACCAGCCTCAGCACTCCCCAGTCAAACAGGTGGGGAAGAAATCTCGGGGTTTCCAAGCCCCTCAGCTCTCTCTCACTCTCTCTCTCTGCACTCTCCAGCCAAAACCAGCTGAGGGAAAAAGAACCCATCTCCAGCAAACAATAGCAAACAATGTCCCCTTCCAAAGAGAAAAAGGCTATCTGAAATTTGCAATCTGCAAGTTGCACTGAGGGCAAGCACCCACAGCCTTCCACAGACTACACACACATGGCACTGCCCCACGCCAATACAACAATTAGGCAAAGTATAAGTGAGCAAACCTAACATCAGAGGCGGATTTAATGGCAGGTGCACTGGGCGCGTGCCCTGGGCCCCGACTTCTAAAGGGCCCGCAAGACCCCAACTTTACACTTTTTTCTAATGTAAGGGGCCCCAAATTTTCTTTTGCACCCTGAGCCTCAACCGACCTTAACCCGCTTCTGCCTAACATATATGAAAAACATTGGTGTGCCCAACAGTGACCATTCTGAAACAAGCAACAACAGAGTAGTAAGGGTTGAAGCAGGTTGTGGTGAGCCAGAAATGGGAATTTCAGACAACTCTAATGAATATTTACTGTAAATAGAGGGGATGGACAATGGTTACAATCAGTTGTTGTTCAAGGTTTTGATTTATTAGTTTGAAGAGAGGAAGATGTGAGTATATAGTATTTAAATGTTTAAAGAAAAGGAAATATAGAGAGGTTAACACGAAGAGAAAGCAATCTGTAGAGTAAGAGCTCTGAAGAGGCTTCTAGGAGGGAAATGGAGTGTGAACAGAAGGAGAGGAATTTATTACAAAGGGAGGAACATTTTCCATTGCAACAGGATTACAGAGAAAAGGATAACGTGGATGCAAACAGGTTGAATAGGCTTATGGGTGGCAAAGTACCATGGGTACCTATCTTTAAAAGCAATTGGTGACACAGCACAGTGGCTATAAGCACAGGCTTGGAGGCCAACTTTGTGGATTTAAATCTCAGGTCACTTTCTAATTATATAACCTTGGGAAAGTTATTAAACATACCAGTGCCTTGTTTCTCATAAAATAATGATCACGCACTCACCCTCTTGCGTGTTGTGAGAAATTGAGGAGTGGAACATAAGTTCTGCATGTGTTAGTTTCAGGGTGCGGAGCAGGAGCTGTCCTACTTCTGCTGACAGCGTCTAGGAAATGGCGGGTTCAGCAATTTTAGCAGCACGAAGGCTGTTTGAAGGGAATGGTGCAGAGCTCAAAAGAGGAGGATGTGAGCAACACAAAAGCAGGGTGAGCACTGGTGAGAACCTGGGGTAAGTGGGAGATTATAAATATGTATTTCCACAATTCTGCCAAGTTTTTTCCCGTGTCAGCCCAGGGAGAAAGAAGGCCAATCGTTCTCAGATGGATCTAACTTAAAACTCTGATGGAAGAACAATGTGATCAAGGAATTGAGAACAGACAACAGGCTGAAGGAGAGGCCACAAAATCTAAAATAGATGTTTTAATAAGGGAAGGCTCAGTGGAGAGTAGAGCGATGAGGACTAGATGAAAAACTGGTATTCTTTTGTTGAGCATAAGTGCTGGATGGATAGGGAATTGCAATAACATGGCATCCCTAATTCCTCAGGTGTTAAGAGGATAGCTAGGAACCTCACCTTCCCTGTGCTAGGATTGGAAGACAGCCAAGGAAGAGGGCGGGGCTCACAGGGAGGATAAAGAGAATTGTGATGGGACTGGGTGTGGCTCAGGGTGGTGGGTGGCACCCCCACAATTATTTGGTCAGGATCAGGGATCAGGCCCTGGGTGCCAGAGGCACTCTGAGTCTCTGGAACATGTGCCTGCCCTGTGTAGGGGACGAAACTACACAAGTCAGCGCAGTGAGTCTCCTGTAATGGATCCCTCCTCTGATGCCCCTGCCCGGCTTTGAGCTTGGGAGCCACAGCAGTCACTAGGGCACCAGGCTACTACTGCACATGCAGTTTGGTGCTGGAGGTTGGGAAATCCCTGGTGAAGTAGACAAAGACTAGATCCCGGGCTGCAAGACCTGCCCAGGACAAGGAAAAGCCCCACTGTGTGCCTTCTAAGGGTCAGCCACTGTTCAATCCTTTGTTGACTGACTCACTGAGCAGTGGGGGTGAGGGTTACAGAGGTGGGGGAAAGCATCAACTTCTCAATATTCCAATGGGGAGGAGATTGCTTTTAGGCCTTTGGGTTAAGCAACTGGATCAAAATGAGGACGAAAGGAAGAACTTACAGTACAATTTAGAAATTAGAGGCCAAACTCCCTGTGCCTCAGAAAATCAAACTATCTGGTGGAGTTTCTCAATCATCCAGCTTTTTACCAGGCTTTAGAAACCACCAGTTTCTTAAGGGAATATCAGCATGGCACCACTAAAGGTGTGTACCAACAGAAACATAAATGTTTGGAAATGTTGTACACCCTTGTATTCCAGAGTAAGTCTCTGGAGTCCACCTGTTCCCTATGCGGTCCTAAACAATAAAACAGCCAATTATTTTAGCAGCATAATGGGTACATCTAGGAATAGAAAATTCGAGGCAAGCATTCTATAATAAAAGGTATAGGCTAATCCAACAAGCAAAGGAGAAGAATTTTACAGGAAAAAGGGCAAGTTGGGAAGAGTTGTTTTGAAGGCAAACCTACTGGGGAAAAAAGTGTGAACTGAGGGAGGTGGTAGTTTCTCAGTGGCTGAGTTGCAAGGGAAGAGTCCTTCCTCCTGCTGGGGTGGTAAGTCTCTTCCAGTTGCAATCCAGAACTGACCATGTTTCCTGATAGGGTGTGTAATTGATGGCAAGTATGGTAGTGCCTCAGGGCTCCATCTTAAATGAGGTTTCCCTTTACCAATTTTCGTATCAGTATGTGCTTTATAGCTGGTTCTCTTTCCTTATAATACTGTTACCAATCTTCACCGTGGTATTCACGTTGGTACTCTTCTGATCTTCCCTCTTGCTGTTGAGAAAATATGTACACACACACACACACACACATACACACACACACATATATGCCAGTAGCATTGGCTTCCTGTTATAGTAACAAACCTTTCTCTTTGCTTATGACTTTTATCTGTTTTGGGTTTTTTTACTTATTTTACATATTTTGTAGGAAGGACCAAGACGAAATCATCCTTCAGAAGTCACCGAAAGGCAGGTAATGTTTAAGTAAATAAGTCAGAGTATTTCAAAATCATGACTTTACCTTGTTTCTTTATATGTGTAGTGTTCCCTAAAACAACAGAACTTTTATTAGCTGGACACTCTGTGTTATCTTTCTCTGGAATCTTATGCTCTATCATGAGGATAACTGAAATGGCTTACTGTACTTTATCATGTGATATTTCATACACACACAAGAATATATGTATAATATAAAATTTGTAAAATAGAATAAAAAACTGTATCTCCAACTTAAGAAAACATTACAAAAAAAGAAAGAAAAAGGAAACATTGAAAGTGCCATGTAGGGGCTGATTCCAAATTCTACCTCCCTAAATCTCTATGTGGTAACCACTGTCTTGGATTTTATTTTTATCAATATTATTTTTAAGTAGTTTATTCTCAATGTTGTTTTGTAAGATTTGTCCATATTGTTGTACAGTTATATTTCCTTAATTTTTGCTGCTGTTTAATACTTCCTTGTGCAACATATCTCAGTTCATTAGTTCTTTCTCTTGTTGATGGGCAGCAGGCAGTTTACAAATTTTCCTGTAATGACCAGTACTAATGTGAACATTAGTACATGTCTTTTGTGCCAATGAATAAGAGTTTCACTTGATTATTTAGGCAGGAGTAGAATAAGGGGATCACAGAAAAAAGCAAACTTTTCATTGTTATAATGTAATGCCAAATGGTTTTCAAAGCAATTGTATCAACTGCACCACCATTAGCTGTGGATAAAAGTGCTTTTTATTAGTATCTTCTTCACCCTAGTACTCTGTTTCATTATCTTCAAAGCATTCTGGTTTGATCCCCTAGCTATCTGCTACTGATAGATACCAAACAATGGACACATAAAAAAAAGCCCTGTGATATCTAGTATTTAAGAGAACTATAGAACATTCATGGACATTTGTACTATAAAATGTCCCTCTTGGGGTTTTAATGAACATTATCTTTAAAAATAACTCATCTATTCATGAATCTTAGATCTATCTATATTTACACAGTTGGTAAAGTGGGGATCAGGAGTGAATAGTCTAATTTGAAAGCTCTACTGATAGTCCAATATGTTTTCTTCATCTGTGAACTAACATTTGAAAAGATTTTTTTCCTACATCTATGTAGCTGTGTAAACCATAGGCACTGATTGTGTTAATCTTTTCTATTGAAATAAACCCAAAACATAATCAGCATATTACCTTTTTGTTATAAAAAGTATGATTTGTCTTCTTTCCTTTTAATTTTTTCAAGTCCTTGCATAAACGTATTCAGAATATGCAAAACCTAAGGAAAGAGAAGAGGAAACGGAATAAAATGTTCTCAAAACCTCATCCTGTTCCGGATCCAGGGCTCCTAGTAAGTGCGAAGACTTCTCTGAAATTAACAGATACTTAAATGCCACAGAATCCCTGTTTTTTAATTTATGTAATAATCTAAATGTTGTGTTTCCCCTTCCCTTTGAGATATGTGCAATTGCAGCTTGGGAAGGTACCTTAAAGCTCCTCTAGTCAAAGTCTCATCTATTATTTAAATCTCCTTTGTAATGAACTCCTGGAGATGATGTGGTTTAATGAAAAGAGTATGATCTTTGATACCATGTTCTATTAGAATTCCAGTTTTTGCTTTGCCATCAATTATCTGACAGAGGTATTCACTTAAGTACTTTGGATTATATTATTTGAAAAATAAATTACAAAATCTCTTGCCAAATAGCTTTTCAGTCTAGCCTTGAACATATCAGTAAATTCTATACCCATCATAGCTTATTCCACCTTTGCATATCTTTCATATGGACTTAAAGGTTCTTCCACATAACACATTATATTGCATCCATGAGCCTTTTACATATAGTAATGTATTTCTGGTAGCCAGACACAAATCCAACAGCCCTTCCATTTAAAAGTCCTTCAGTTAATTGAGCACAAAGAATTGCCTTCGTTAATATACAGGCTTTTCTTCAGTGTAAAAAAATAAAAGGTATAGGACAAAAGAGAAAAAACATTTGTTAGCTGAGTTAGTTCTCTTTTCACGAGGGAAACAGACTCCAAATGAAGAGTGAGTGTGTGTGTGTGTGTGCGCGCGCACGTGCGCGCAAATTTGGTTTTGTTCTTCTTTGCAACTGGCAAAACTTTTTCCAAAGTTGCTGTATTATTTTGCATTACTACCAGCAAAGAATGAGAGTTACTGTTGCTTCCTATTCTTGCCAATATGGGATGTTATCAGCATTTTGGATTTTAGCCATCCTGACAGGTGTGTATTGGTATCCTGTTTTTATCTGCAGTTCCTGATGACATATATACTACTGACAATATTTTCATATGCTTATCTGACAACTACATAATTCTTTGATGAGGTGTCTATTCAGAACTTTTGCCTACTTTTATATGAGCTGTTTATTATTTTATTGTTGAGTTTTAGAAGTTATTTTAATATACTGGATACTAGTTATTATTTATTTACTTACTTACTTTGAAAAAGAGAAACAGAAAGGAAGAGAGAGAGAGATGAGAAGCATCCACTTGTTGTTGCGGCACTTTAGTTGTTCACAGATTGCTTTCTAATATGTGCTTTGATAAGGGAGTGGGAAGCTGCAGCAGAGCCAGGGACCTCTTGCTCAAGCCAGAGACCATGAGCTCAAGCCAGAGACCTTGTGCTTCAAGCCAGCGAACTTTGAATTCAAGCCAGTGGTCACAGGGTCATGTATGTGATCCCATGCTCAAGCAGGAGACCTGGAGCTCAAGCTGGTGAGCCCACAATCAAGCCGGATGAGCCTGCACTCAAGCTGGCAACCTCAGGGTCTCCAACCTGGGTCCTCAGTGTCCCAGGTTGAGGCTCTATCCACTGAGCCACCACCTATTCAAAATGGATTCTAGTTCTTTTGCAAATATTTTCTCCCAGTCTGACTTCTCCTTCCATTATGCTAACAGTGTCTTTCCCAAAACAGAAGTTTTTAATTTTAATGAAGTCTAACATCATTTATTTCTTTTATAGATCATACTTTTGGTGTTGTATCTAAAAACCTATTGCCATACCCATGATCATATATATTTTCTCTTGTGTTCTAGTTTTACAGTTTTTCATTTGACAATTAAGTCTGTAATAAATTTTGACTAGATTTTACTTTTTGCATGCAGATGTTCCAACACCATTTGTTAGAAGATATCCTTTATTTGATGGCCTTTGCCCCTTTGTCAAAGATCTGTGTTGATATTCTGTGTGGTCCATTTCTGGGCTCTCTATTCTGTTCCCTTGGATGAAATATTTTACCGTTCTTCCATCATTACCACACTGTTTATATTACTGTGGCCTTATAATGAATCTTGAAGTCAGGTGGTATCAGTCATCTAACTTTGTTGTTCTCCACCAATGCTGTGTTAGCAATTGTAGATCTTTTGATTTTCCCTATAAAATTTAGAATCAGCTAATTAAAATCCACAAAGTAACTTGTTAAAATTTTGATGGGTACTCTGCTGGGTCTATAGATCAATTTGAAAAGAACAAACATCTTGGCCCTGGCCAGTTGGCTCAGCGGTAGAGCGTCAGCCTAGCGTGTGCAGGTCCTGGGTTCAATTTCCAGCAAGGGCACACAGGAGAAGTGCCCATCTGCTTCTCCACCCTTCCCTCTCTCCTTCCTCTCTGTCTCTCTCTTCCCCTCCCACAGCCAAGGCTCCATTGGAGCAAAGTTGGCCCGGGCGCTGAGGACAGCTCCATGGCCTCCACCTCAGGCACTAGAATGGCTCTGGCTGCAAAGGAGCAATGCCCCAGATGAACAGAGCATCGCCCCCTGGTGGGCATGCTAGGTGCATGCAGGAGTCTGTCTGACTGCCTCCCTGCTTCTAACTTCAGAAAAATACAAAAAAAAGAAAAAGAAGAAAGGACAAATAACAATACTGAAATACTGAGTCTTCCTATATGAACATTGAGTTCTTCTCATTTATTTAGACCAGCTGGTATTTGCTCATTCAGATGATGTACAGATTTGGTTGGCTATACATTAAAGTATTTCCTATTGTGTGTGCTAATATAATTATCTAAATAAAAATTAAAAATAAATAAATATAAATTGATCATTGTCACTACATAGGAAGCAAAGTGATTTTTCTATATTAAACTTATATCCTGCAACTTTGCTAAATTATTTAATATTTTAGAAAATTTTGTGTTTTTGTTGTTTATTGCTTGGGATTTGCTACATAGACAACATGTCATATGTGACTGATAATTTTATTCCTTCCTTCTCAATCTATATATCTTTTATTTACTTTTCTTGGTTTATATTGCATTAGAAAAACTTAAGAGTATGACACTGAAGTGGTTAAAAGGGACATCTTTGCCTTGCTCCTGATCTTAACTGAAAAGCATCTAGTTACCAATAAATAGATGTGAGCTGTAGACGTTTTCAAAGATGTTATCAAGTTAAGACACTTTTTCTCTAGTCCTAGTTTACTGAAAATTTTTATCATAAATGATGTTAGATTTTGTAACATGCTTTTACTATATCTATTGATATGGCTTTATGATTTTTTTCTTTAGCTTGTTGATACGATGGATTACATTAGTTTATTTTCAGATATTAAACCCGCCTTGCATACATAAGAGTCCACTTGGTCATGATGTATGATTCTTTTATTTTTTTTATTTTTTTACAGAGACAGAGAGTGAGTCAGAGAGAGGGATAGACAGGGACAGACAGACAGGAACTGAGAGAGATGAGAAGCATCAATCATTAGTTTTTCATTGCGCGTTGCAACACCTTAGTTGTTCATTAATTGCTTTCTCATAAGTGCCTTGACCGCGGGCCTTCAGCAGACCGAGTAGCCCCTTGCTGGAGCCAGCGACCTTGGGCTCAAGCTGGTGAGCTTTTGCTCAAACCAGATGAGCCCGCGCTCAAGCTGGCGACCTTGGGGTCTCGAACCTGGGTCCTCTGCATCCCAGTCCGACGCTCTATCCACTGTGCCACCGCCTGGTCAGGCGATGTATGATTCTTTACATACAATATTGGGTTCAGTTTGCTACTATTTTCTTCAGGATTTTTTATCTATGCTCTGAGAAAGATTAATCTGTCATTTCCTTTCTCATACCATCTTTAATTTCATTGTTAGGGTACTGCTGGCTTCATAGAATAAGTTAGAAAGTGTTCCCTCTTTCTATTCTCTGCAAAAGACTGCAAATAATTGGTGTAATTTCCTTTAAAACAGTTGGTAGAATTCACCAGTGAACCCATTTGGGCCTGATGACTACTATTTTGAAAGATTTTTAATTATTGATAAAGTTTCTTACAATTAAAAAGTTCTTAATTGTCCCACAGTTGTTAAATATTCTATTCCACTTTTTCACCCTTTTTTTCTTTGTTTTTTAGTGTGGACAGTTTTAGTTATTCACTGTCAAGCTGTCTGATTCTTTTTTCCATGGTGCATAGTCAACTAATAAGTTCATCAAAGACATTCTTAATTTCTGTTGTGATGTTTTAGATTTCTAGCATTTGCTTTTGATTCTTAAGAGTTTCCATATCCCCTTCCACTTACCATCTGTTCTAGCATTCTTGTCCATTTTCTCCATTAGCTCCTTAGCATATTAATCAAAACTATTTTAAATTCCCAGTCTGATTATTCCAAAATTTCTGCCATATCTGATTCTAGATGTGATGCTTGGTCTCTTCGGCTTTGTTTTGTTTTCTCTTCTTTGCTTTTTAGCTTTTTGATGTGGTGGTAAGTTGTGGAGGTGAAGATAAACATATTATAGCCTATAGTTAGTGAATCTGGGCCTGGAGTGTGACCTTCTCAGCAGCTTCTTAGCTACCCTTCCCCTCAAGTGAGAGAGGCAGGATATAGGGAATTGGAGTTGGGTATTTCTCTTCTCCCAGGTAGAATGGTCTGAATTTGGGAGTTTCCCTTTCCCTAGGTCAGCTAGGGTTCAGTCAAACCAAAACTGTTTAGCTTCTAACAAGAGTTTCCCTGGAGGGTATGATCTATGGTCACTTTTGCCCTCCCACTGCTGGATGCAAAAAGAGATTTTTTTCTGATCTTCAATAGTTGAGACCTATGGGGTTTCTGGAGGTAAAACTTCAAGGTAATTTTAGGACCTCCGTAAAACGGGCCCCCACTCCCATGTCTTTAACTTTCAAGCTAATACATACTGAGCCTCCAGTAATACACCCACTAACATCAAAGGGCTCCCACTAGTTTGGGCTCCACCAGCAGCTTCACCACTGTGTCTTCCTAGTTTTCAGCATAGCTGTAGGCCCTGTGACCTCAGTTGTCTGGTGGACCTAAGTAAGAAGACTTGTTGATGTTCACACTGTTCAACTTTATTGTTTTCCTTTTTTTAATTGAGATATAACATATATAATGATTCAAATGTATACATTGTGAAATTATCACTGCAGGGAGATGAGTTAACACCCTTCATAACACGTAATTATAAATTTTTTTGTGTGCGATAACTCCTAAGATCTACTCTCTTAGTAATTTTCAAATATATATTACTTCCAAATATATATTACTTTCAAATATATATTATCAACTATAGTCACCATGCTATACATTGTATCCCCAGGACTTATTTATTTTATAATTAAAAATTTGGCACCCGTCACCCATTTTACCTTCCCAGCCCCTACCTCCAGTAATCATCAATCTGTTCTCTAAATCTGTGGGTTCAGTTTTGTTTTGTTTTTAGGTTTCACATATAAGTGACTATATGGCATTTGTCTTTTCTATAAGACTTCACTTAGTATAATGTCCTCAAGATCATTCCATGTCATTGGTAGTGAAAAGATTCCCTTCTTTTTATGGCTATTATTCGACTGTATATGTATATACATTATCTTTATCTCCTAATTATATCATTAACTATATATACTCATGGATATTTAAATTATCCTGAAATATTGTTTAAATGTTAAGGACCTATTAAAACATATAAATGACCTTGCCATTTTCACTTATTTGTCCCTGTTGTTCACTACATTTCGAGTCATTTTAGGACAAAACTCTCTCAACAGATATTTACAATATGCTTTCTCAGTGAATCAAAGATCTGTGTTAGAAAAGAAAATTCCTATGTTTAACATTTCTGTCACATCCATTACAAATAGAAATGACTTTGACCCTTTCTCCAAATTGTTATCTTCATCTTCTTCTAATTCTTCCTGTGGGTGGTAATTTGCTGTCTGACTCACAGGGGAAAAAATTGTTTCTATGACATCTTCCCTACATATGATTCATTTGATATTAGTGATTTTTATATCTCGATTATATCTGAATGTGAGTTTGAAAATAACATTTCTACCTCTTCACAGCATTCTTTTAGTATAAGAAAGTTTTCTCCTTTTAATAAGTTTTCCAGATAATTTATAGTTTGCATAAATATTTCCTCATATAAATTTTAATTTAATTCTTTGTCTTGTGCATTATAATCTCTTTTAGTGGCCCTAAAAAGCTGGAGCCTGTATGGAAGAAATCATGTGCCAGACCCAAACATGCATATTTCTCACATCAAGTGGCTTTTCCAGATTTTACTTCGTTTGAAAAATAAAGGCAATCCTCTGCCCTTTCTGCAAAATAAACACAATTCAACCATTTCACACCCAAGCCACAGGCTCTAGAATTTTATTGAATAGCATATCTCTCTACCACTTTCTTTTGTTTGGAAATTTCAGATTTGCTGCTTTTCACCAAATAATAATGAATATGTATAGGCTTTTAAAACTAATATACTCATGGTTAAATTTTGTAGCTGGAATTATGATTTATGCAGAGATTTAGAATTATGTTTTAACAATAAGGGAAAACATATTTCCTTGGCTGTACACTAAATGAGAATAACAGTACATTAGATGTAAAAACAGAAGTCAAGAAATTGTAATTATAGCAAATATGGCAACAGACATAATCCAAACTGGGGTAAAGACAAAAGGTTGGAGAAATGATTACACTGTACTAACCTGTCTCACATTGTACCACGTGGTCTAACATATGACTAACTGGGAACATCTAAATAGGGGAGGAGGAAAGTAGAAAAGAATACCCAATACTTTTCAAAATCAGATGAAAACTAATTCATGAATTCAAAAAGCTTAATAAACACTAATCAATATAAAGACAAAAATTATCAAATTATCTCAATCAAATTACTCAAAATCATTAAAAACAGAAATAAGCATAAAAAATCACAAAATTCACTAAAAACTATGTTAGTGAGAATGAAACTTTTAAGAAACTGATTAAAGACAAACTTGTCAAACTGGAAGTTTTATATGGAACAAAAACGTCCTTCAAAACAAAAGGAAAAAAATGATATTTCAGAAGTGCCAAAAAATATTTATCAACAAGGAGATTTCTAGGTTAAAGTTCTTTAGGTGGAAAAAAAATTATATTAGATAGATTCATGGATCTACACAGAACAATAAAATGCTCTGGAAATAACAAACATATAAGTGAATATAAAATCATTTTATTCCAACATTTTATTTAACAATTAATTGGCTTTTTAAATCAAAGTAAATGATTACAGTTTTAAAATCTATGACAACAATAACAAAGGCTGAGAGAGTACAATCATTGAAAGTTTTTTTGCCTGACCAGGTGGTGGAGCTAGTGAATAGAGTGTGGGACTGGGACAAAGAGGACCCAGGTTCGAAACACCAAGGCACATATAAGACAGCAATCTATGAACAACTAAGGTGCCACAACAAAAAATTCATGCTACTCATCTTTCTCCTTCCTGTCTGCTGGTCCCTGTATCTCTCTGTGTCTTTTGCTTAAAAAAAATAGTTTCTTTTATTTTATGTGAAGAGATACACTATTTTTAGGTAGAGTTGGATATGTTTAAGACATAATAATACAAGAGAAATCACACAAACAGAAGTACAGCTAATGGAGATAAAATGTAATGCTTAAATCCATCCAAATGAAAATAGAAAAAAAAGAATTGATAATCAAGAAAACATATGGCAAGGTAACAGATTAAATCCCAAGTCCATCAATAGCTACATTAAATGTAAATGGTATAAACACTTCAGTTAAAAGGCAGTATCAAGAACTGTGAAGGATTTCAAATTTTATTCTATTTACAAGAAACAAGTGAGACTATCACATTTTCACAGATGCTGGCAAAAAACAGTCTTACTTGACAAATAACTTTCTTACAGGATAATAGGCATATCAAGTGCATGGTTGCATTGGTTTCACTTGACTTATCAAGCCCCATGAGGGTCATGCAGAAGTGTGCCCAGGTGAATTTTGTCTTTACTGTTATTGTGAGTCAGGGGCACAGAGAGAGAGATCAGCAGACGAAATCATCAAGGACTAGCAAAGGACCACTGCTCGCTCAGGCAAATGGCCCCGAGTTCAGGTTGTGTCCTAATTTTATTCACAAGACTTCAAAAAGCTTGTTTATTGAGAAATTGGCATAACATCAATTTTAACTTAAAGATACATGGAGTGCACCTGCAAGATAGCTTAGTAACAACATAATATCAGAAGGCATTAATTGCTATTGCTTCTATGGTTCCCACAACATTCCTCTCAAGGGATAACCTTGGAAAGTACAGAAATCTTATGAGAATGTTTTACTGAGAAAAGCCCAGCAACTACCTTCAGTCATATAGACCTGTTTCAGTGACCCGCCTTCAAGTCACAAAATAAATTTCTTGGCAAAACATTCTTTTCTTGTCGGCTGTGTTCCCATCCAAGGCCATGCAATGAGTTATTCCACTACAATTTCCCATGGCATTGTGTTGCAACAATGAAACCACAGTCTTACATCAGGGGTTGATAACCAAACCTGACCTGTTTTGCTCTAGAGAGTGGCATTATCTCCACTATTGCAGGAAGAGGACACCAGATCCCAGCCCTGGACCTGCCTGGTCAGAGCACATGTGGGAGTAGAAGCTTCCTGCTCCTTCTCCCCTTCTTTCTCTCTGTCTCTCCTCTCTAAAATGAATAATATCTTTTAAAACTTTTTTTAAAAAGATAGTCTAAAACAGAAAATACTTAAACTTTTGTTAGAAAACATACAGAAACGTGTAAGACCAATAGAGAAATTTCTCCCAAAAGGCAGATTATCAAGCTCTATTCTATAAAAACCAAAACCAACTATACAAAAGGTCTACCAGAAACAATCTTTGTCCATACACATGGATAGGTTTAAAGATAAAATGATGCAAAAATATAGTCCATAAAAACATAAATGAATAGCTAGAATGGCTATTATTACTAACACAAATTAGTCTTCAGAATAAATCATATTATCGGGTATACAGATAAATAATTTATAATAAAAGCTACAATTCATTACAAAGACATAATCACAAATATCTGACCCAATAACAAAACATCAAAAGACATTAATGAAAAAACTAATGGAATTAAAAGAATACAGAAATGCACAATTAAAAATGAAACCTAGCATTCCTCTATTGAAAAATAATTTTAAAAACTTGAAAATCATATTTTACTGATATTTAGAAACTATTCTACCCAACAACAGAACAACTAGTCTTTCAATTGTAAACTAGAACATGAAAATAGACAATCAGCTAGACCATAAGGTAAATTTCAGTGAATTTCATAAAATTGAAGTAAGACAAAATATGTCCTTTAACCGGAAAAAAAAATAAAACTAAAACTATCCAATAAAATGGACAAAATATTTGAATCAACACTTCTAAACAAATATACAAATAACCATGTAGTTCATGAAAAGATGGGAAATACAAATTAATACCATTATATGTCCATTATAATTGGTAAAATTAAAAAGACTGATCAGACCGTGGTAGGCAGTTAGACAGACAGACATGAGCTGAACAAGGACTATAGGCCAAGGCACACAAGGCCACATCCTCAAAAAGCACCAGTGGCATAGCAACAGGCAAAACTGGGAAAACAAGGTTCTTGCCCCCAGGGTGACCTTTCCTTCACTAGCACATCCCTGGTCAGGTGGTTCAGACCCTCCCCTGACCTTTCCTCCCCTGACAGGTTGCCAGTCATGCAGGTTAGATACCTGAGAAGGGGAAACGAACAAGGGTGCCAAAGAATATTCCTTAAGCACTGAGCTCCAGATCAGTGAGGTTCTGACCTACATCAACTACATCAAGACCTCAGTTGACTTCAGCTTCAGGCCCAGAATAGGTACTAAACCAGACAAATGATGTCAAGGCTGACCTTAGGACCAGCTGTACTGACTAATGACCCCTGCCCTGGTAGGACCTTAAAAAGACACACCTGGAGAGCTGGTGAATAGTCTATGGAGACTCTCCCTCTCCCCTGAGAACTCTCCAGAAATTTCCACCCCTAAAAGCCCTTAAGACAGAATATCCCACCTGCCCTCCCTTCTAGGAACATGCTCCTGCCTTTCCCTCCTCCCCCTCCTCCTTCTCCCCTCCCCTCCTCCCCCTCTTCCTCCTCTTCCTCCTCCTTTCTCCATGTATTTACCTTGCCTTGCTCTTTCTCTTAAATCTTAAGGTACCTTAAGACACTTGTGATAGACGTCAGAGAAATGGCGGCATGAGAGATACTCCCAATCTCTCCCCTTGAAATTTCAACAAATTCAATAACTAAACACAGAGAAAATAACTTTAGGAACATCTGAAATTTACACATAGCAGACAAAGGTATGATTGGGTGAAAATGTGGCTGAAAAACTCCAACAAGGGCACAATAAAAACAAGAATAATCTGTGACAACAAAATAATAAAGGGGAGAAGACAAAAATTAGCAGTAACAAAGGAGGATAGAATGCAGAACCACTCATGAGATAGTGGACTACAATGAATATAATATATATTCTTTTAATTACCTAATGGTAACCACCCCTGAAAATACCACTACTGAAGCACATGGCTTAAAAAAAGAAGAAACAGAGGAAAGAAGTATGCAATACAACCAAACAAAAACAAATAACAGAAAAACAAAAGAGAAGAGCCAAACAAGAAATACAGCTATTAGAAAGCATTATATAAAATGGCAATAGGAAACCCTCAAGTGTCAATAATTACATTAAACGTAAGTGGATTGAACTCACCAATAAAAAAACACAGAGTAGCAGAGTGGATCAAAAAAGAAAATCCAACTGTATGCTGCCTTCAAGAAACACATCTAAGCTACAAGGATAAAAACAGACTCAAATTGAAAGGCTGGAAAATGATTCTGCAAGCAAATAATATCCAAAGAAAAGCAGGTGTAGTCATACTCATATCTAACAATGTTGACTACAAGATAGAAAAGGTAATCAGAGACAATGATGGTCATTTCATAATGATAAAGGGGACACTGAATCAAGAAGACATACCACTATTAATATATATGCACCTAACAAGAGAGCACCGAAATATATAAGACACCTACTAACTGATCTAAAAATAAAAACCAACAAAAATACAATCATATTTGGAGACCTCAATAAAACGCTGATGACTCTAGACTAGGCATCCCCAAACTACGGCCCACGGGCCACATGAGGCCCCCTGAGGCCATTTATCCGGCCCCCCACCGCACTTCCGGAAGGGGCACCTCTTTCATTGGTGGTCAGTGACAGGAGCACTGTATGTGGTGGCCCTCCAACGGTCTGAGGGACAGTGAACTGGCCCTCTGTGTAAAAAGTTTTGGGATCCCTGCTCTAGACTGTTCATCCAAACAGAAAATCAATAAAGAAATACAGACTTTAAACAAAACATTAGAACAATTGGATATGATAGACATCTACAAGACATTTCATCCCAAAACATCAGAGTATACATTTTTCTCCAGTGTTCATGGAACATTCTCAAGAATTGACCATATGTTGGGCCACAAAACTAACATCAACAGATTCAGAAAGACTAATATTATACCAAGCATATTCTCTGACCATAAAGCTTTGAAACTGGAATTCAACTGCAAAAAAATAAACAAAACCATAAAAGTGTAGAAATTAAACAACATACTTCTAAAAAAACAACTGGGTCAAAAAAGAAATAAAAGCAGAGATAAAAAAAAATATATATACAAACAAAAATGACAACACGACATATCAGAATCTCCAGGATGCAGCAAAAGCAGTAATAAGAGGGAAGTTTACAGGTTTATATGCACAAACAAGAGAGAGACCAAGTAAACAATTTAATATCACATGTTAAAGAACTAGAAAAAGAACAAAGGTAACCCAAAACCAGCAGAAGAAAGGAAATAATAAAAATTAGAGCAGAAATAAATGAAATAGAGAACAGAAAAACTATAGAATCAATAAAACAAGGAGCTGGTTCTTTGAAAAGATCAACAAAATTGACAAACACTTGGCAAGACTCACTTAAAAAAAGAGAAAGGACTCATATAAACAAAATCCAAAGTGAAAGAGGAGAAATTACCACAGATATCACAGATATGTACAAAGGGTTATTGTAGAATACTATGAAAAACTCTATGCCACCAAATTTAATAATCTAGAAGAAATGGATAAATCCCTAGAACAATACAATCTTCCTAGACTGAATCATGAAGAATTAGAAAGCCAAAACAGACCCATAAGCAGGGAGGAAATAGAAACAACTATCAAAAACCTCCCAAAAAATATAAGTCCGGGCCAAACGGCTATACTAGTGAATTCTATTGAACTTTCAAAGAAGACTTGGTTCCTATCCTGCTCAAAGTCTTCAAAAAATTGAAGAAGCAGCAATACTTCCAAACACACTTTATGAGGCCAACATAACCCTCATACAAAAACCTGGAAGGACAATACAAAAAAAGAAAACTACAGACCAATATCTCTAATGAATACAGATGCAAAAATCCTAAACGAAATACTAGCAAACCAAATACAACAGCACAACAAAAAATAATTTACCATGATCAAGTGGGATTCATCCCAGAATCACAAGGATGGTTCAATATACATAAAACAATTAATGTAATACACCATAACAACAAAACAAAGAATAAAAACCATATGATTCTATCAACAGATGCAGAAAAGGCATTCAATAAAATACATTATTTTATGTTTAAAACAGTCAACAAAATGGTTATAGAAGGAAAATATCTCAACATGATAAAGGCCATTTAGGACAAACCATTAGCTAACATCATATTAAATGGCAAAAAACTGAAAACATTTCCTCTAAAATCAGGAACAAGATAAGGATGCCCAATCTCTCCACTCCTATTCAACATAGTGCTGGAAGTTCTAGACAGAGCAATCAAACAAGAGAAAGAAATAAAAGGCATTCTTACTGGGAAATAAGAAGTAAAGGTTTCACTTTTTGCAGATGATATGATCCTGTATATAGAAAACCCCATAGACTCCACAGAAAGACTATTAGAAACAATAAACTAATACAGTAAGGTCACAAGATATAAAATTAACATTCAGAAGTCTATTGCCTTCCTATATGCCAACAATGAAACATCAGAAAAAAAACTAAAAAACATAATCCCCTTCATGGTTGCAACAAAAAAATAAAATACCCAGGAATAAACATAACAAAGAATGTAAAGGACCTATATAATGAAAACAACAAAGCATTGTTAAAGGAAATCAAAAAAGACACAATGAAATGGAAAAATATTCCTTGTCTTGGATAGGAAGTATAAATATAGTTAAAATTACCTATTATTCAAAGCAATAGACAAATTTAATGCAATTCCAATCTAAGTTCCAGTGTCATTTTTTTAAAGAATTGGAACAAAAAATCATCAGGTTTCTATGGAACCATAAAAAATTCCGAATAGCCAGAGTAATCTCAAGGGGGAAAAAAATGAAGCTGGGGGCATTACTATACCTGACTTCAAATTATACTACAGAGCCACAATAATCAAAACAGCATGGTATTGGCAGAAAAATAGACACTCAGACCATTGGAACAGAATAGAGAGCCCAGAAATAAACCACAACTATATGGTCAAATAATCTTGATAAAGGAGCCAAGAACACGTAATGGAGAAAAGAAAGCCTCTTCAACAAACGGTGCTAGGAAAACTGGAAAGCCACGTGCAAAAGAATGAAACTCGACTACGGTCTGCCTCCTTGTACAAAACTTAATTCAAAATGGATCAAAGACCTAAATATAAAATCTGAAACAATAAAATACATAGAAGAAAACATAGGTACTAAACTCATGGACCTTAGCCACAGAAAACATTTTATGAATTTGACTCCAAAGGCAAGGGAAGTAAAGGCAAAGATAAATGAACGGGATTACATCAGACTAGGAAGCTCTTGCATAGCAAAAGAAACTGACAACAAAACAGACAGAGAGCCAACAAATGGGAGATGATATTTTTGAACAACAGCTCAGATAAGGGGCTAAAGTCCAAAATATATGAAGAACTCACAAAACTCAACAACAAACAAGCAAACAATCCAATAAAGAAATGGGAAGAGGACATGAACAGACACTTCTCCCAGGAAGAAATACAAATGGCCAATAGATATATGAAAAGATGGTCATCTTCACTAGCTATTAGAGAAATGCAAATCAAAACTACAATAAGCCTGATCAGGAGGTGGCACAGTGGATAGAGCGTCAGACTGGGATGCGGAGCATCCAGATTCGAGACGCCTGCTAGCTTGAGCAAGGGGTTACTGGGTTTGCTGAAGGCCTACGGTCAAGGCACATATGAGAAAGCAATCAATGAACTAAGGTGTCGCAATGAAAAACTGATGATTGATGCTTCTCATCTCTCTCCATTCCTGTCTGTCCATATCTATCCCTCTCTCTGACTCTCTCTGACTCTCTCTCTCTGTCTGTAAAAAACAAACAAAAACAAAAACAAACAAACAAAAAAAAACTACAGTAAGATACCACCTCACACCTGTTAGATTAGCTATTTATTATCAACAATACAGGTAACAACAAGTGTTGAAGAGGCTGTGGAGAAAAAGGAACCCTTTATTCACTCTTGATGGGAATGTAGTACAACCATTATGGAAGAAAGTATGGTGGTTCCTCAAAAAATTAAGAATAGAAATACCATATGACCCAGCAATTTCTCTACTGGGTATATACCACCAAAACTCAAAAACATTGCTACGTAAAGACACATGCAGCCCCCATGTTCATCGCAGCATTATTCACAGTGGCCAAGATATGGAAACAACCAAAAAGCCCTTCAATAGAAGACTGGATAAAGAAGATGTGGTACATATATACTATGGAATACTACTCAGCCATAAGAAATGATTGACATTGAATCATTTACAACAACATGGATGGAACTTGATAACATTATACTGAGTGAAATAAGTAAATCAGAAAAAACTAAGAACTGTATGATTCCATATATAGGTGGGACACAAAATTGAGCCTCATGGACATGGATAAGAGTGCAGTGGTTACCAGGGAGAGGGGAAGGGAGGAGAGGGAGAGGATGATGGGAAGGGAGGGGCATAAAGAAAACCAAATAAAGGGTGAAGGAGGATGAGTTGACTTTGGGTGATGGGTATACAACATAATCGAATGGCAAAATGATCTGGAGATGTTTTCTCTAAATCTATGTGCTCTAGTTGACCAACGTCACCCAGTTAAAATTAATTGTCTAAATAAAACTCTTTTAAAAAACTTGCAACAGGAGAGCAATGGGCAGCAGCAGCTCATCCCAGGCTAACCCTCTGAACCTGTCTCCAAAGCCCTTGTTTCTTTTGTAGGTAGAGTGTGGAGCATTTACCTAGCAGCTGTGGCTGACGCAATGCTGTGAGAATACTCCAGCTCCCGGAACCCTCCTGGGCACAACCAGGAAGGAAGCTCGCCTGCTATGCGGAAATGACTCAGCGCCAGCCAGGCAGCCCCTTGACCTTTTTTGGCCATTTGCCCTACCATAACATCCTATTGGCAGAACCCATGTATATAAACTTGCTTACTTCCTGAATAAAGCGGATCTGTGTCACCGAACCTGGTCCCTGGAGTCGGGTCTTTGCGTCTCCATTGTACAACCCCAGGTAGGCCTTGTCCACATTCTGGCACCTTGAACAGGGACCCAGCCAGCACTCAAAGGACGGGTGAGTGACCCTCTGCAGTGGAAAACCTTCTCCCTCACTCTTGAACCCTGCAGGCTTGAACCCTGCATGTCCTATTGCAGAGTAGGCAAGTTAAAGTTAGTAAAAAGAATCTTTGTACTTACAAATATTAATCAACTTAGGACCTATGCAACTTAGACCATTCGACTTTACAACCACAATCACTAGCCATGACTGCTCCACGTCTGGCAGCACAAGCATTGCCCAGCTGGGCGTGCGGACCAGCTTCAGGCAGCACTACCAATTCCGCGTGCACCATTTCAACTGTTATCCCAGACTCGGTAACAGCAATTTTTGTTTTGTGTCTTGGATGTTTTTCATCAAACCCCTCCCAAGATGTCTACCAAGAGGAAATTGTCTTTGCAAATATTAAACCAGTTGTACCGATAATGCAGTTTTACTTAAACCTGATGAATGTAAAAATAAGAAACAAAATGGTGTAGAGATGATACAAATGGCGTAAAATGAACAAAGAAAATTATGGTATATAACAATAATGAAAGAAAATTATGATAAAATATGACTTAAAGATTTTTATAACATCATTTCACAGTACTGTACATATAGCCTACTCAACTTACAACCAAATCGTGTTACGACTGGTCTGTCGGAACCAATCGTGTTCGTAAGTTGAGCACTAGCTGTACTGGGAAATCAATCCAAGGCTTGGGGATGCACCTCTCTGGGACCTGGGCACTTGGGCCAGGGCTCTCCAACGCATTCGTTGGGCCGAGGTACATGAAGGAAGACCTTCCCTCTTGGCCTCACTTTTGCCCTATTAGCAATACATGCCTGCCTGACCGGTGCTCCTGATGAAGACCCTCCGCTGGTTCCTAAGATCCTACAGGCTACTCCTCTGTCAGAGGATCCCTTACCCCCCATTCACCTCCCTTTGCAGAGGAGGAAAATGGTTGGGCTACTGAATTTGATAACCTTGCAGCTGAGCACGCAGAAAACCTAACTGCGTCATCAGCACCGCCACCCGAAGAAGCAGAAGTCGCTACTTCCGCATTCCCTGCAAGGCCCCACCCCAATTCCTCAAACTGATGGTATGGCCCCAGCCTGCAGGTATTGGGGAGGCCTTCGCCAGCTGGCCTTGTTGCCATTGGTGCACTGGAGGGGCCCAGCTCCAGCTCGGTGGCGGGACCACACCCTCTTCTGGGGCAGGGGAGAGGTTATGCTTGTGTTTTTCCAGGGAACAGTCCGCATCCAGTTTGGATCCCAGGAGGGAGTGTGTGGCCACTCCCGGTGCCCAGGATGGCCCCACCAGTGAGTCCTTCGGCAGGGGCGAACCCACCGGTTCGGGAGACGGCCAGCCTTGGCCTTAATGGGCAGCTGCCTGGAGGAGGTCCTCAGTGCCCTGGGAGAGGACCTCGCTACCAGCATGCATGCGGCATCACCTGGGGGGATATGGGGGCTCTGGTGAGTGGGCCCAGCCATTACCACAGGCAACTCCCAGGTGCGAGGAGAGCCGCACATCTGGGCGGCTGTTCCCCACCCTGGGATAATCATGCCCATTGAAGTTAATAGCCCCGTTTCCTGCAATCTACTCCAGTAACAGTTCCCTTGGTCTCCTGTGTGACAAGAGTGGTCGGGAATCCCAAAAGTGGAACGGCACTCTATGAGTGACAGCAGTGGTCGGGATTCCCAAAAGTGGAATGGCACTATATGGGGTAACCTCAGTGACACAGTGCTACTCAAATTTACTCTAAGTAATGACACCACTCCCTCAGAGGGGTGGGTCCTCCTTCGAAGTAATACTACAGGGGACTTTGCTGAAAATGGTACTACCGACCAAGGCTCAGTACTTGACCTACGAGCCCTCCTCCCCCTAGCTACCAACAGCTGGGCCTGTCTGCTAACCTTGCCTTCCCAGGGTCACCTCTTTGGCGGTTCCTCTAACATCTAAGAACACTCCCAAGGGAAGGAATTCCCTGGAGAGACTGTCGTATTGCCTCTGGCACAGATGCACAGACAGTCAACCTTGGAGTTTGGCATCGGAAGCTGAGAGACAGAATGCAACCATATGCAGTACGCAGCCTGTGGCAAGCCATCCGTTCCATGTTTGGACACTGGGACCCTTGTGGGAAGGGGGCGTGCATGGACCTACATCCATTTTTTACAATAAAAATGGATCTGTGTTTACGGCACCTAGAAGGTCTCTGTAACACAATGGGAGGAAAATGACATCCTGACCCCTAGGAGGAATCCCCTGTTTAAAACCCCGATTGTATTTCCTAACTAATCAAACATTACAGAAGCTTGCCTCTTGTTTAATATAATAGGTTTTATAATTGTTTTAGTTCTACTAGGGTTCCATTGCATAATGCGTAGCATTCAGAAGCTACAACAGCAACAAGCAGTCATCAAGCAAGTATAATTGGCCTTAATTAAAAGAGAAAGGGGAGATGTAGGTGGAGTGCAGAGCATTTACCTAGCAGTTGTGGCTGACGCAATGCTGTGAGAATTCTCCAGCTCCCAGAACCCTCCTGGGCATACCCAGGAAGGAAGCTCGTCCACTATACGGAAATGACTCAGCACCAGCCAGGCAGCCCCTTGACCTTTTTTGGCCATTTGCCCTACCATAACATCCTATTGGCAGAACCCATGTATATAAGCTTGCTTACTTCCTGAATAAAGTGGATCTGTGTCACTGAACCTGGTCTCCAGAGTTGGGTTTTTGCGTTTCTGTCATCCTCACCCCCAGCAGGCCTTGTGCACATCTTTTCCCTGTCAGTCCCTTCTGTGCGTATTCCTGCAAGGCCAATAAAATCCTGCTGTACTTGCTGCACTTTTGTCTCCTCACTGAATTCTCTCCTCAGGAAGACAACAACTGAGGGCTGGTCTCTGCGCCAGCAACCACACCAACTGTTGGCTGGGATGAAATATAACTGGTACTTTCTTACTGCTGATATAAATAAAACGGTATAAATACTGTATCTTTAAAAAATTCCTAAAAGTTTTTCATACATGTGAAATATCATCCGGTTATTCTAAACTTAGTTGTCACTAAAGAGAAACATACATGTTCACACAAAGAATTATACACAAATATTTATTAATTCTTGATCATAATATCTTCAAATTGCAAGCAGCCTGTATGTTAATGGATAAACTCATTTTTAAAATGTGATACATCTAGCCTGACCTGTGGTGGCACAGTGGATAGAGCATTGATCTGGAATACTGAGGTTGCCTGTTCAAAACCCTAGGCTTGCCTGGGCAAGGCACATATGGGAGTTGATGCTTCCTGCTCCTCCCCCTCTTCTCTCTCTTTTTCTTTCTCTCTCTAAATATGAATTAAATTTTTTTAATTAAAATGTGATACATCCATAAAAATAGAATATTACTGAGGACACATACAATAACATTAACAGATTTTTAAACTTTACCTTGAAGAAGTACACATGATCCCATTGACCAGTCTATACCCACAAAAGCCAAATCAGTGTTTTCTTAGGGCACAAATACATGGGAAGATATCTCATGTTCATGGATCAGAAAAATTAATTTAACAAAAAAAGTCTGTTAAAATGTCCATTCTGTCCAAAGCAATTTGCAGATTCAAAGTAATTTTAAGCAAAATTCCAATGGAAGTTTTCATAGAAATAGAACTAAAAATTATATAATCTGTATGAAATCAAAATGGACCCCTAATAGCCAAAACAATCTGGGAGAAAGAACAACAAAGCTGGAGGTATCACACTGATTTCAAACTATACTATAAAGTTGTAGCAATCAAAAGATCTAGTACTGGCATAAAAATAAACACAGACCAGCGGAACAGAATCAAGATCCCAGAAATAGATCCTTGCATATGGAACAGACTACTGTTCCACGAGGGAGCTAAGAGTAGGAATATGCAATGGGGAGAGGACACTCTCTTCAATACCTGCTGTTGGGAAAACTGGGTAACAGCATGCAGAAGAATGAAATTAGACCCCAACTCCCACAGCTCACAAAAATTAACTTTAAATGTATTGAAGACTTAAACATAAGACCTGAACCCATATAACAGTGGTTTCAGAGGAATTAACTGTCACTTTACACCCAACTCTTCGAAATATTTGAAGATACTCCAACCAGAAAAAAAAAAAAGAGAGAGAGAGAGAGAAAAGAAAAAGAAAGAAACTAGTAAAAAGCAGCAGTTATGTGAAGAGATACCAGTAAGTTCAGTAATACCCAGAAATTAATCTTAGGTTTCACCCTAAACTTAGTAAATTATAAACTACATTTAACTAGATGCCCAGATGACTTTTCTGACTATTAAAATTTGAAAACACATAACGTATCTCTGAATAGATCAACCTCCATCATTACCCCTGTAGGAATAGGTGAATTCAAAACACCTGGAACCACCTGGGCACCACAACTAATGCCACATTCATGAGGATGGCTTCTAACACACAGCAAAAGACTTCATATTCTGCTCTCTTAACTGGAGTAATACCGAGTTATTTAGAAGGCAAAAAATGATGCTGATGTCAATTTGCAATTTCAGCAAGTTTAATTTAATTTCACTTTTTCACTTTAATTTCTTGGGGGGTCAGTGTCCTATCTCACAAAAGAAATAGCATAACTAGCCTGACCAGGCAGTGGATAGAGCGTCGGACTGGGATGTGGAGGACCCAGGTTTGAGACCTCGAGGTCGCCAGCTTGAGCGCTGGTTCATCTGGTTTGACCAAATCTCACCAGCTTGGACCCAAAGTCCCTGGCTTGAGCAAGGGGTTACTCGGTCTGCTGTAGTCTCCTGGTCAAGGCACATATGAGAAAGCAATCATTGAAAAACTAAAGTGCCACAACGAGAAATTGATGGTTCTCATCTTTCTCCCTTCCTGTCTGTCCCTATCTGTTCCTCTCTCTGACTCTCTCTTTCTCTGTTAAAAAAAAAAAAAAAAAAAAAAAAAAAAAAGAAAAGAAAAGAAAAGAAAAAAGGAAACAGCATAACTCTTCACTGTCCTCTCACTCACTTAAATAGCCAGGCAAAGGGAGCCGGAATCCAATTTCTCCATCCAGCCCTGCACGGTGCCCGCAGCAGGCGTTTGCCGGCACCCAGGCAGGTCCGCGGGCCTGGCACCGGCCGGGGAGGAGGGCGAGGGGGAGGGAGGCCCGGGTTACCAGGGCACTTTGCGGGGGAGGGACGGGCAGCGGGGACTGAGGCGCAAAGAGGGGTGGAGTATCAGGGAACTGGGAACAAGGGAGGAGAACTGTGACGAGGGGGTGGGAGGGCGGAAGCTCAGGGCGGGGACAGAGCCGCGAGCACAGGCAGCAGAGCTGCACCGGGCAGAGCCGAGCGGTGCAGCCACCGGCCCTGCTGGGGACCCGGCGAACTCTGCCCCTCTGGGCAGCCCGCATTACCACGCAGGTCACACTCACCAGTCCGGTGCAGGAGGGACCTCCAGCCGCTCTCCCGATGGGGCTCTGCTTTCCCTGTCCTGGCGAGTCCGAACCTCCCACGCCGAACCCGGTGAGTAAGGCCGCGTCCGGGCCGCTGCCGTCCCGCGCCGCCTGCACCTGTTCGCGGAGCAGCGCTCAGGACGCCCCTGCACTGCGGGCACCTGCCCGAGCGGTGGGTCGCTCTGGAGCGCGCTGGGAGCCGCGGCTGGCACCCTGGTGGCGAAGACGTATGATAACGCCCGCAGGGACCTTGGGGTCCCGCCAGCGGGAACTGGGTCGCTGCCTCCGTGTGGTCTCCACTTCGGTTGTTACGTAAACTGGCCGTAGGCGGCTCCGGGGTCTTCATCGCTTTCCCTGACTGGCGGAATTGGCAGTTGGTGGGACGCCGGGACAGCACGCAGACGGGGCGTGTAGGGGCCATTGTTGGCCACGCGTAGACACAGTTAGGGTTCAGAAAGAAATTCCTCTTTTTTCTGAAGTGGTGAATGTTGTAGGAGATGTGCATTTTTATGTGTCTGTACCAGCTGTTTAAAGAAGGTGCTCAGTAAGTCCCCTATGCTCCTAAGCTTTATTGGAATTATACTTGTAATCTACCTTTACTATATAGCTTTCTTAAATTCTTCCTTTTAGAAAGGACTATTTGATGAAATACAGACCATACAATTTGTAATGTTGCTACCTTAAGCGACTAAGAACACAGGACACCTAGTTAAAATTGAATTTTCAGATAAACAAGGAATACATTTTCAAAGGAAATTTGTCGCAAAAAGTATCGGGATATACTTATACCAGAAAGTATTCGCTGTTTATCTGAAGTTCAGATTTACCTTAGCGGTGTGTGGTACACTGCATTTATTCTTTTTGTACCTTTCTGTTGTGAACAGTATTTACATTAGGACTCCTTCCTGGGAGTTGATAACAGAAAATCTAAATTCCCCTCTTCTCTCCTCTCTAGCTAAAAATTCCTTGAAAGATATTGTCTAAGGAAAGTGCATTCACTCTTCAGCTCTGTGATTATACAGACTAAAGAGAGACCTGGAAGTTAGTACCAGGAAGTTCACGTTGTCTTTCTTGCTACGATTTTTTTAAATGTGGTCTGTCGGTCTGTTGATAAAAGCACAACTAGTCAGCATTTGCTGAACCCTCCACCCATTCCCAGAGATCACCACATGGCTCACTATTTGAGTTACTTTGTGGTGGAGGTTTCTCCTGACCTCACTAAATAAAAGAGATCCCAACTATCCGACCTACCCATCCTACTATTTCTTACCCTTCTGTTTCCCAAGCACCTACTACTATCTGGCTGACACTTTTTCTTAATTATATTTGACTGTGTGCCTTCATTGGGATTTGAAGTTTCAGTAGAGTGGAAGTATTTATCTGTGTTTTTTTACTGCTGCATCCTCAGCACTGTGACAGGTTCCTGAGACATAGAAGGTGCTCAGTAAATACTGTATTTATACAATGAATGAATGAATATATGTACTGTGGTATTAAAAACAAGGGAATTATTAACATAACTCCCAAGATAATAATACTCTTATATAAAGCTTTGATAATTAATACATGAAATAGAAAATTATTCAGTTTCCCAACATGGAAAAGTACCTTTCATACATTTTCTACAGTTCTTATACACAATGAGTTTCGTCCACTTCATTAATGAACCTTTCCTACAAACACCAACCTAGTTTCAAACTCCGTTATAAGTAGCAGTACCAAACCTTGGATTATTAAATGGCATTTGTTCTATTACCTTGACTTGCTTATAAGCCTTTTTAAAACAAAAGCAAATGGATGATGTTACTGACCAACCTGTGGTATATATATGCATATTAAGACATCCAATATGTATCATATGTATATATATGTATATTATATATACATACACACACACACACACACACATATATATATGTCTTAGCTTGTTCTTACTTGAAGGTATGTTAATTATTTGCAAGAATGAAATTCAGAAAGTTGAGTGTTTTATACAAGTAAATACTGGCAGTCTTAGTGGAACATTTGAGGCCGGTACTAAATATTTTTTATAAACTGTTTTATTACCTGTAAGATATAGATAGGTGTGTAAGTTATCTAGGATAATGTTTGGGTTTTTTTTTATTTTAAAACATTTTTTTACATATTTTATTTAGGAAGAAAAAAGAGCTAAGCTTGCAGAGGCTGCAGAGAGAAGACAGAAGGAGGTGAGTGTAAAAATGAAATTTACTTAGAGAATTAAGTTCATACTTTAATCTTGATAGATGTCTATGACTAAGTAGTATTTTCTAATGAAAATGGTATATGAGATTCTCAAAATTTATATTTAAAAGTAATTATTTTTCAAAATGATCTCTGTGTTTCTATAAATTACATTAATGCATTTATATCATTTAGGTAATATATGAAAATTACTATACAGATGTCTTCTGTAAAGTGACATACCCCTTTAAAACTCTCTTCCTTAGGCTAAAATGTCCATGCCTTATAAAACACTGACAGATAAGAAAAAATATTAGGGAGAAATTTGTATGGTTTCAAAATACCCAATTAAAAATGATAATGTTTTGTGTAAAGTTGTTGTAGAAGTAGTCTAATTTTTTTGTAACTGAAATAGACCAATACTCCACCGCCAAAGCAAAAACAAAACAAAACAAAAGAACACTTGGATACAGATTTTTACTGTTGTTTTATTTTATTCCCTTTAAATTTCTTAAAGTCTGCATCTCGGGGCATTTTGGATGTTCAGTCTGTGGAAGAAAGGAGAAAGAAAAAGGAAAAAATAGAAAAACAAATTGCTACATCTGGGCCCCCATCAGAAGGTGGACTTAGAGTAAGTACTATATTCAAATTTATTTAAGATTTAAATTTACCTACAATTTAAAAAATTTAAGTAGCAATCCATTCAATAATTTCCTCTTGAAATGGATTATCAGAAAAATTTGATAATAATATAGATTGGAACAACTGTCAATTTATTTGGACATTCTAATGTTTATTTGGAATAGGTTTACTCTCTTTTTCCCAAAATCAAGATAGCTTTTTTCTGATTATCTTAATATTTTATATAATTAGTACTAATTATAAATGTGTAGAAAACTCCAACGAGATGGGAGAATAAGAAGAAGTCACTATCACTTCAATTCAGTGTCATTTTCAAAGGTCGTTTCTCGTTTCCACTTATATAAATGTCAATCTTACTAAATTGGATTACACTATAATTTTTTTAGAGCCTATACCTTTTTTACTCATTGATTTAATATTTTTTATCTTTCTGTTGTCATACATATCATAGTTAGGTAAATGTTCATTTGGACAGTGAGTGTAATAAATGTACCTCCCAATGTAACAATTACAGTGCTTACACTGGAAATATAATGGTGGACAAATTAAACAAGGTCCTTCCTTGAACTTGGGAATCTTTACAGTCTAGTAATATTGTAAAGGTTTTATTTTACATGTTAAAACGTAGAAGAATAATGCTTCAGATACAAGGATTGTATTCTTCTATTCCTTGGTCCACTTTTAAAGGAAATACATTTCTCAAGTAAGTATATTTGTGAAAAGGACTGTGTTCTGAATTTCGATTATATTTAACTTTTCAGTGATTCATGAGCTTTTGTTTAGCCGATTCACTGTCTTCTCAATTTAGTTTCTTTTTTTTGCTCTCAATTACATATAAATACATATATGTGGGGGTGAATATATATACACACACATATATGTGAATATATATGCACACATATATATTCCTAGTTTGTGGCACAGGCAGTATAGGAGCATTCTGAGATTAGGTGATTCTGGCTCAGGGAAATCATATAGAGGTGAGATTTATCTGTGTATGTTTCATAATTGCATATTACTTTATCTCATTTCACTTTATAAATTAAAACACCTTCTTATTGTTAACTTTTAACAGTATAAAATAAATGCTTTCAATATTAAGGTAAATAGTAGTGATCATTTTGCCTATTTTTTATGTACCCCCAATAATAGGATAGAATAAATTTAGTATAGATTAAATCAGTTGGGAGATACAGGGTAAAATATCTGAAGTATAGGTGCTTACTTTCGATATTCTGTTGAGGTTAAGATCTGTCACCCGGTTTACTTCATAGAAGAGTCCAAAAACAGTCTGTGAAACTTAAATTTTAGGGTTGGTAGTGATGCTGATATCTACTGAATGACTTAAAATCACATAATGTTATAAGGAAAGGATACTTTATATATTGTCAAAATTAAGAAGGTACTTATTGTACAACTTCTCACTAACAAATTTAACATCAGCTTTTAAAATCCAAGGAAGAAGGGACTTTCTTAATTAATCCTAAAGCCTCCATGCCCTGAATTCAGCCTATAGATTAAAAATAAGGCTTTATGTTGCTTCTGGTCCCCTCAGAGGTGCTCAAAATGAAAAACAATCCCAATGTAAATGTACTACTTCTATTTCTTTGTATAATGTTCTTATAGGAAATTTCTCTGGCTCCCTTAATAAAAATGACCCTTAAGGTCTTAACCTGGGCAGTGGTGGGAAGCTTTCCCAGTAAGAGTGGCTCATTTTCATAAAGCAACTACAGTTATCACTGTGTCATTTTTCCTTGGAATGTTCCTTCTCACTTCTACCACCAGCACTAGCTCTAAGGGATCTACCGCTTTCTCCTTGACCACCTGCATTGCTCCTCAGGAGTACACAAAAAAGTTCAGAATAAAATGTTGATGGCTCAGTGATAACAAGGGAAAAAACAAGGCAGAGAATAATTCTCAACCCCCTTGGTGTAGGGCTGTTTAAAGGCTGCTGTCAGGCCTGTTCTGCAGGCTGGTCTGGAATGTCCGATAGTGTAGGTAGATTCTTCCTCATCTGAACTGACTCCATAGTATGAGGAAAACATGTCCCCTCCCGTATCCTGCACATAGTCATCTCCTGATGAGCTCTGCCTCTCCCCAGGATAACTGGCGTTTGTATTATTCACTGTCTTTGGGAAAGGCAGCCTTTATCATAAGAAGTCAGGGTGATGATGGCACTGGGATGCAGGTTAGCATCAGCACAGGATACACCACTAATGGCAGATCTCAGCCCTGGCTGTACATCAGAGTCTCACGGGGAGCTTGCAGAAAAGGCTGAGCCTTAGTCCCTGCCCCCAATACAGTCAGAATCTTGGAGAGTGGGGTGTAGTCCTCAGTACTTTTTTAAGATCACCAAGGTAATCTAATGTCAAACCAGATTGAGAATCACTGCTCTAGTAGTGTTTTTAACATTAATCTTAACAGATACAGATACATTTTGAAAAATAGTGTCCCATGGTAAAAAATGTTTTAAAATTTTGAATACTATATTGTATATACCATATCCCTTTCTTGAAGATTAAAAAGGCTACAGTTATAGAGTCTCTAAGAAATTCTGTGATTAAAGCAGGTTTACTTGGAATAAATCTTAATTTAAAATGTATTTAATTACATAAATATAAATATATATACATATACATCCAATAATATTCCTTAGATATACTTAGAAAACACTACTCCATAGGCCTCAAGTATCTCTGGTCCTTTCAGAACTTATTTTTGTTTGTTTGTTTGTTTGTTTGTGTTTTAGTCAAGTGGGAGGCAGGGAGGCAGACAGACAGACTGCCTCATGCACCCCGACTGGAATCCCCCCGGCAACCCCCTTCTGGGGATGAGTCAGAACTTTTTCTTGCAGATTTAATAGGCTTGTTTAAACAGAACAACAAATAGAATAGTTTCTAAACTCAACAAGGAAAAGACTACCAAATCATTATTTAATACTTTCTGCCATTCCCTGGCCCCATGCCTCGAACAGGAAATTCTTTATTTTAATTTTATAGTTTCGTTGTTGTTTTTGTTGGTTGGTGCTTGTTTTTTGCTTTTTGTTTTGTTTTGTATTTTTCCTTTAGTGATTATTGGATATTTGGCATTTAGCTACCCATTAACTGGACCACGTATTTTATATTTCTTTGTATTTTTAGACCATCATACATATCTTATTTCAGACTTTGACCATAATGTAGAATTTTAGTCATTGCTGCTATTCACAAAAATGAGTTTGTGTTTGCATATCCCATTGTCTTCCTTTGCCTGTTTGTTCACTTTTGGAATATTGTTGTGTAACCTTAAATAAAATTTACTTTTCATATATTTTTATTTTCTAGTGGACAGTTTCATAAAGGATAATATGAGTGAGAGTCTACTGCCATTAACTAATATCTGCAATCAACTGGACATCCTCAACTTAATTTCCTCTCTTTGAATAAATGGAGATTCAGACTTTGTGATTTTAGTGTCCTTACAATGCAGTGCTTTTTCAGTATTGCTTTTGATTTCCACACTTAGAAAATGGCCAGACCTTTCATTGAACACTTATTTTCCTATATTTTCTCTTTTGCATATGGTAGATAATTTGCCATTTTTAGTAGTTAAAGATAAATGGTGACTATATATACATCACATGTAAAGATTGTTCATAGATCTCAAATATTAAAATTTGTAATTTTATTTTTCCTCCTTTATAAAATGGTCTACTATTTATAGTTGTACGGCTTAGCCTTACATTTCCTTTTATTTCATTATCTGTGAAGACTTGTGCTTAAACTTACAGATTTAGTGCCATTAAACTAGCCATCAGGGAAATTTCTGAAAAGTCCTTTGAAGGACTTATTGAAGGAACACTGTAAATTTTTTAACTCATTAAGTAATGAACACTTCTAGAAAATATTGAATTTCTCCTAATTTTTTTGTTTATGAAGCTTATGAACTTAACACACTGTTTTACATTACAATAATTTGTTTCACTTGCTGAATTTAAAATTATATATTAGTGGTACCATCATAGGGCAGTGATGTACTATTTATTGCACAATAGCCAAGCCAGTTCTGTGAAGATTTCTGTAGTAACTGATTGAGTTAAACCAAGAATCTGGATGGATGATACTGAGTAGTAATATCTTTTGTCCAAGTTTTAGGATTTTTTATTCTCTTGTAATTATTGAAAATGGTCATAAAATTTATATAAATATAAAATTGCCAAAGCAAGTATGAATGTATGAAAGAGAAATATGTAGGTACTGTATGTAAAAAAGACCACTTTTAACATAAAGACATTATGAGATAATTCTGTATAATGCGTAATCATAAACTTTGTTGTATTTTTTATTAGTAGTGTGTTTTATAGCATTTTGATTTCTTGAGTTTTTCTTTTTAATATATAATAAGCTAAAAGAGAAGGGTTGCTATATTATTTAATTAGCTTTTGTGGTTGCTAACTCTTGGATGGCAAGGATACATCTGAACCCTGAATTAGAATTTGCAGATACTAAGTGTCAATAAGGGCTAAATTAAATAAACCAGCTCATTTGATTTACCCAAAGGAAACTGAGTTACTGTCTCCCTCATTCCTACCATAAGACTTGTGTTATATTGCAATTTTCAAGAGTGTGAACTATAATATATGTCTCTTGAATCCTCACTGGAAACATTACCTTTTCTATTATGGCATGAAATATTTTATATCCATCTAAGACATATAGTTAGGCTCAATTTTCTTCGGCCATTAAGAGATTAATAGTATTCTTGTTCAGAAAGAATAGTGAAATTACTGAATTGTATTTTAGAAATAAAATTTTGACTCTATGAATATGATTAATTTTTCCAAGGAAAAAGGATCATTCACAACTGAAAGGATACAGATCCAGGCATATCATCCTTGAACCATACAAATCCTTTCTTCTGTTTTAACCCTTTGAGTAGTACAAATGTTCATGTACGTGTCCTCGTGCCTTCTGACCACCCAGAGTACGATCGTACATGTGTAAGGCAACATTGAAAAAGGCAAATGTATATTTTTCTTGTTTCCATAAATTGATTTCAAACAAACATGATTTTAAGTTAATAAAACTGTAACTGAAACTGATTTCATTATTTGAAGAAAAAAAAACTCACTCCCGAGGGTCAGCAAATATAAAAAAAAACTAACTACTCAAAGGGTTAATATAGAAAGGACAATTTTATCTGTACTGCATCTTTAAGAATTGCAACTTGGGTTAGTATGAACAAAAGTTTCACATCTAAGGGATAATGCCCTATTTCTAATAGCAGTTTATATCCAAACACTACGCTTATTCACTGTTGAAACATGAATGATAGGCTGGTATATCGCCTTCTGGGAACAGTAGGATTTCCTGCTGCAGCCAACCGTGCCCTGCCTCCATGCTTGCGATCAGCTTCCCCAAACCGTCGGGGTTACGTGGACAGAGGGGCGAGACTCAAATGTTAGGGATAGTGTTAGGAAAGGGAAGGGAGAGACTAAAATGTCTGATAAAAAAACCCAGTAAATTACTACTAAAAAAAATTGTACACCTAATTCAGATATATCCAGGTATCTCCCTCATAAAGTTATGAATCACTTCCTGATGATAACCTTAATTTGGAGCCAATTTACTATAAATCACAGTTTAAATAGGAAAACATTTGCTTAATATGGCATTCAACAGCCCCCCAAACCAAATTACTAAAATATAAATGAAACAGTAAAATGCATATATGTAACTAATATGTTAAGATGTAAAAGGCTTATATCATTGCTTTTTAATTCTAGTCATCAAACTTTTATTATGGCTGGTGACAAAAAGGTGTGTGTTACACAGCCTCTTTTGACACACTTCATGTTTTCTCAGCATTGCTATGTGACACGTTTCTGCCAATTGTGTTTGGGATGTAATTGTTTTCCCACACATTGTTTGGTTATAAATTCTGTATTGCCATATAGGAATATAATATAGATTTTTTTCCTATATAAAAATTGGCTATCTCTGTTTAACAAGATTTTATCTTGACTACATCTTCAATAATTAGCACTTGGGTTAGTGGTTATGGAAGCTTCAGCAGTGCTTTCTTCTCTGGGATTAATGAGAACAGAGCTAAAGCTGTGTGTTCATACAACCCCTGAATTTATAGGTATACATGTTTCTTTTCCAGAAATGATATTATTAGTCTCCTGTTTTCTAGCTATCATTCTTAGTACCCCAGGAGAATTGACAGAAACCTTGAATTTTCTTTTTCTCCTCCAACAGTTCAAGTTGCTTATTTTCTGATAAGAATTATGCTATGTCCTTAGAAGAACGAGTTACTTGATTTGAATAACTGCTGCAAAAATAGATCAGTAAGAGGTTGATAGATATGCCTGCCTATCTGTGTTGAGATCTAAGGTGTATTTCTTTAACATCTCCAGGCATGCAACTCATATTCCTATGACTACTATATATGCTTTAAATTGATTCAAAAGTGGCACTGTGGCCATTTAATTTTCCCAACAGCCACTGACGTAAGGCATTTGTGTATATGGCAGAGTTTGAAAAGATGCTGATTTGACAGTTTTTGTCCCAACAGTTCAAACCCCTTACATCTCATATGACATAGTTTTATATTACTGAGTTTTTGTCCCAACAGTTCAAACCCCTTAAATCTCATATAACATAGTTTTAAATTACTGTGGTCTCCTTCTTCTAGATATGCATCATCTTGCAAATACTGCCTCTAAATATGATCATTGTGGTTTAAGAGCTGAATAGTCATAAATTACTTAACCTGGGTATAATACTTTTATTATATCCTGAATTGCATTGTCTATTTTATAACACCAGACTTGAATTGCATAGAATTTTGAATGTCTTCCAGTCATAAAAATAGGTTTGAGCCTGACCTGTGGTAGGTAGCACAGTGGAAAAAGCATCTACCTGGAATGCTTAGGTCACCAGTTTAAAACACTGGGCTTGCCTGGTCAAGGCACATATGAGAACCAATTACTATTACTAGTTGATGTTTCCTGTTCCTCCCCCCTCTTTTCCACTCATCTCTCTAAAATAAATAAATAAAATATTTTAAAAATAAACAAATAGGTTTGAGTCAACTGTTCTAAGTACTTCAAACATCTCAAATGGAATTAGTTCTCCACAGAAACTCTCTTGGCTATTTATTGAAATCTATTTAATCACATAAATCAGAAGTCAAGGAGTTAGTCTAACTCCTTAAACTACCTAATTCTAAAGTACCATTTTCTCATTTACATTTCTTAGAGATTAGACCTGCTTAACCTAGGTTTTAAAGAGAGTATCAAGTGTCTCATGTAGAAAATTCCTACATATCCACACACACACACACACACACACACACACACACACACGCAAAATTGTAGAATAAATGAGTTAAGCAAGTTTGTACAATACTAAATATATGAAGGTCATTGCTATTTCTATGTGAAAGTAATGAACAATCTTAAAACGAAGATGGTTCCAATCATAGTATCAAATAGGATAAAATACTTAGAAAAATAAAAAATGAAAGATCTGAACTAAAAATTACAAAATATTGCTAAAATATGTATTCTTATTGACCAATGTCACCCCATTAAATTTAGTTTCTAAAGATAAAAAGACATGATGATCATGTTTCCTGATTGGGAGACTCAATATTGTCAAGATGGCAGTTCTCAAATTGATCAATAAATTATTTAATGCAAAATTCCAACAGGCTTTTTCAGAAAAATTGACAAGGTGATTCTAAAATGTATATGGAAATGTAACATTTATAACAACACAATTCTGAAAAAAAAAGAAACTAATTTTCACTAAGGAGTTAATGAATAAGAACCATTCATATTTGGTCATTTCCTTCTGACTGTTGTCTAATTTTCCATATTCCTGATTTCGTACCACACAGGTAGCAACTAGACTTCAATGTCAATTGTCATTATGCTCTTAGTGACACTTAAATGACCATCATACATATGGTATAGGCAGAAAGAATAATGCTAGCCTCCCCCAACCATCTTCCCATCCTAATCCCTGGAACCTGAGACTATGTTACATTACATGGAAAAAGGTGTCTTGCAGATGTGATTTGGTTAATGATCCTAACATAGAAAGATTATACTGGATTTCTAGGTGGGCCCAATTTAATCACATGGAACCCTGAAAGCAGAGAACCTTTCAAACTGTGGTCAAAGAAGTATGTAGAAAGAATTGTTGAGATACTCGATTTCTGGCTTTGAAGATAGAGAAAAGGGGAAATGAGCCAAGGAAATCAGGAAGTCTTTTAAGGTGGGAAGGGCAAAGAAATGGATTCTCGCCTCAAAGGAACACAGCCCTGCTGACATCCGTTAACCCAGTGAGGTCATCCCATACTTCTCACCTACAGTAATAGAATATAATAGACTCGGAGTGTGTAAGCCACTAAATTTCACATGAAGATATTGTTATTTTTTGTTTACTATTTTTTAAACAATTAATTTTACATATTAAAGATATAAGGTCCTGGCCAGTTGGCTCAGCAGTAGAGTCAGCCCGGTGTGTGGAAGTCCCGAGTTCGATTCCCTATCAGGGTACACAGGAGAAGCACCCATCTGCTTTTCTACCTTTCCACCTCTCCTTCCTCTCTATCTCTCTCTTCTCCTCCCACAGCCAAGGCTCCACTGGGGCAAAGTTGGACCGGGTGCTGAAGATGGCTCCATGGCCTCTGCCCCAGGTGCTAAAATGGCTCTGATTGCAGCGAAGCAACACCCCAGATGGGCAGAGCATTGCCCCCTGGTGGGTATGCCGGGTGGATCCCGGTTGGGTGCATGTGGGAGTCTATCTGTCTCTCTATCTGCTTCTCAATTTGAAAAAAAAAATATATATATATATGTATATATATATATAATTTGAAAACAGTTTTGATAGCAATACTGTTGTCAATTACTAAACAGAGAAATTCAGTGTTAACATAAAAATCAAATCACTCAATGTCTGTATTTTAAGATATTAAAATTATTCACTGTCCCAAGGTGATTTCATTTCCTACGAAACTTTTAAATCCCCCCACCCCGAAGGATTATCATTGCTTCTAGCTCCACCAAACTACACTATGCCTATTGTTTAAAAACTTCCCAATTAACATGCATGTATGCTTTGATGACATAGGTCACATGACAGACAGATACTCCCTCCCTGACTTTCTGGAGAAAGAAAAGGTAGATGTTGTTGTTGTTGAAAATGAGGAAATTACAAATCAACCCTGCCTATACTTTTTATACTCAAGGCAGCACCTAAGACTCTCACCTTAGAACACACACCACCATTCAGCTGCTGAAAGTAAAGTACTGGCTAACTATAATTTGACTCTTCATCAGGGAAATATGCCACGTGAAGATTATCTTTATTTCAGAATGAAGCATTGATATAAAGACAGATAAAATTTTTTTCAATTTATCTTTTTTAATTCTTGAATCATGAGGACAATATTTTGCTGTTTATGGGTACAAAACAGCTCTGTCCTAGGTGTACAAGGGTATACATAAGTCTGTAACATTATTAGCTACAGTGAATTGACTTTACTAGACAGCATAGCAAAGTAGGAGTAACTAAAGAAATATTTTAATAATGCTTTAAAATAACATGAAGTCAATAAACGCTTGAATGTACAATTTACTCTGTCAAAATATAAATGTAGGTCAGCTTATGTGTGTGAATCACACTGTCAGTCTCAACACAGCCATGTGTCTTAGGAATGTATGCGACAATTTGTAAGTGATTCTCTAAGGGGCGTACTGAAAGCTTCCAAAAGTACCCCAGATATTAGGTCATAGATAATGGATCAACTTTAAGGCAATCTTCCAAGTGAATGTAAACTTTTCTGAAGTGGCTTTTCTAGTAAAGTATTACTGTTGTAAATACTCTGCACTTACTTACAGAGCCCTTGTATATTTTTAGTAACACATTACCACCCTAATTGTCATATTTTTAAAATTAGCTTTAAAATCCTGCAATTATAAAAATGTCTGGGGTGCTTTTACTCTGTAAAACGTGAAGCAGGCACTTTCTGTTTTCTTCTCTGTAAATCCTAAATAGTTTCTCCTAACAACAGTTTTTATCTCCAGCTAGACTTGTTTTTCTATCACTGTGTTCTAAAGACTGTGTTCACCTATTGAGAAGTAATCATTTGCCTACCATTTGTCTAATCTAAATCTGAGTTTAGAATGTCTTTCCATAGGTCATTTGCTACAGAAGCATTAAAATAAATAGTGCTACTCTTTGAACATTTTTCAATGTGAGGACATTTTTCTGTGTGTTAAACTTTTTTTTTTCCAAAGTAATTTTCAGAGCATGTGAACTAAACTGACTACACTGGAGAAGTGGATACAGGCCATTATGAGAGTCCCCTTGTCACGACCAACTAGTTTCACTTAATCTCCTTCTTAGCCTTGTAATTGGCAGAGACCACCAGGTAATTATCTGGATTCATGTCCTTAAGGGTTGGAGATTTGCTCTGGATGGGGGATATTTTGCCATCCACGCGGGAGATCTGTAGCATCCGGCAGGGGTCGTGTTTCAACAAATACCCTGCAAAAGTTTCCCATCCTCCTCCCACACGGACCATGACATGTTTGTTGTGCAGCATCTGAAATGAAAGGAGAGCACAGGTGTTACATTCTGAGAATTCTCACAGACTCTCAACTCAACATTCAGTTCTAAGGGTTGTTACTGGCTTTAGTCTGTCTTGTTTTTTGTGCCCATGGCTTATCTACTTGGCCACACAGTGTCACAGTACAGGAAAACAGCTTTCTTTTGGCCATGCCAGTGGATCACGGGGACACATCCCAGAATCCAACTTTGCCCTGCTGTATGAATCAGGGTCTATGGACAATCCCTTGATGGCTTTCATTTGTCCAGGCTTCTCTCTGACACCTGATATCCTGTTATAGGCTCATCTCTGCCCCCGTTTCTGGTTACTGCCTCAGATCGATGCTTCATTCTCTCCACCAGGGGGGCTTTATTCCCCATTGCCCCAGGCCTTAAAAAACCATGGCAATATCTGCTACTGAATACGATACTAATAATCACACAAATATTTGATACCAAATAAAACTGAAAATGCATTCAAAGAAATTAAAGTCTTCCAAGTCAGGGTGTTATCGAATGGCCAAATATTTTTTGTTTTCCTTTCCTTTTATTCTTTCCAATAACGTCAGGATATATCATTTTAGGAAAACTTACCTGCAAGTCCATGAGCCGTTTAAAGCTCCAGGTTAACAACACTACTGGTTGAAAAGTGAAGAATATAGAGTTCTTTATTTCTATCTTGTAAAAACGTGTCAGAGTTGAGGAGGTTTGGCATGGAGAGCCGAAGAACCTGGTCTTGGCATCTCTCCAAGATTAGCAAGTGTAAGATGATAGGGAGATGCTGCCCCATCACCATAGACCTGCTGACCTGCTCCCCTGCCCACAGTATTATGAAGACACGCTGGCAATGTAACTTCCAGAAGAGGATGTAGTTGTATGAGAGGACTGGGGAGTGGGTGCAATCTATTTAAATGTTTCTCACTCTGTGTCAGCTTGCAATCTGGTGTCTTTGGCTCCCACTGAGCAGGGGGATAACTTGAGTGTCATTCCTGCTTTCCTTCACTTGTTGAAAATCTGCTGAAAGTTTTGATATCTATCTGTATGCCCAGATCCACAAAATCTTGCATGTGTGTTTAGGGGTTTCACAGACTCCTAGAAATCCACCCATGGACTCAAGCTAAGAAATTCTGAATCATGTGGTTGACACAAAGCTGTTTACAAAATCAAATAACAAATGTGCTAACTATCAATAACTAAAACTATTAGACTCAGGAGGATTATATTAAATGCATTACTGGTTATTCCCACTCAGAGTATTAGTATTTGGTGTAGAAAATTCTTAGAAAACACGTTCAAGCTAGGAGTCTTTAAATTTATTTTAGCATCAGATTCTACTCATTAAACAAAACCTCAGTGGAAGCCCCTGGAGTACAAAGCAGATAAAAGCAGTAAGAATGTAGCTTGTAACTACCTTGCCTCCCCTGGTCCTATCAGTGGTACAAAGTTTTTGCTTTTCAGAAGAAGACATTGAAGCAAAGATCTATTATGTGATTTGCTCAAAATAAGACCCAGACTTTCTGACTCCCTATCTAGTGCTTTTCCCTCAACAGTTCCTCCTTATAATAAAGAATCTATCCAGGCTGTTACAGTTTTCCTGGCCTATTCCCATTCCAACAAGTTCCTGTGGGTGCCCCTACTCCCAGCTTCCAAACCTTGGAGTTGCTGGAACAAAGGCCAGTGCCAAAACCGGCCTGTGACCCTTCCTCCCACTGCTCCCTGAGAAAGGCTTCACCTATTGTTGAAATCCTGTACCACTTAGCTCTGCAAATTGTATTGAAGAATTGCCTCCAAACATCCCTGGTATGAATGCCTCTGGCAGAACGATGAGATTCACTTCAGTGTGAGACTATTTCAACCAGAAAAAACTACCAGTCAGTTTTAAACAATTAGTTAATTCTGGAAAACAGTAAAAGAAATGTTTTTCCTTCTGGAATATACAAGTGTTTAAGAACAAACTCTACTGACAGAATCTTTAATGTATCCATAGCCCCATGCAAAGGGGATCCATCATGAAACACAGTCATATTGAATGTGCAGATCACAGGAATTAAATTTCTGCCCACCTTCCTATAACTAATCGGCAACCTGCAGTTTGCTAAGAAAGTCAGTGGACAAACTGGGCAACAGTTTCAAGCATAGGATTAAGGGCCATAGGGATTTCCAACCCTGACTATAGAAGTCCCCTGTCTTTTCTTAGTATGTGCTCAATCTCAAGAAAAAAACTTTAACACCCACTTGCACCTCCATAAACAAAATCCCTATTGTTTAACCTAAAAGCAAATCAACATGCTCTAAACCAAATCACTCTCAACCCTTCCCTCCCTGCCAATGCTTGCCTACAAAACCCCAATCTTGGATCAAGTATATAAACCATCTTTCTAAACCGGGGCGGAGCTGCCGAGCTCTGCCAGAAGAACCTTATCCAACTCCAAGATTAGAGACATTAGGCGAGTTGCAATTAACTAATTCTTTTCCTTTTTGGTTTCAGCTTCATTTTCACCTCCTCTCTCATTATTTTCAAATACACTCCCATCTCCACTGTCATCAGTCTACTGATGGCTTCACCTTTATTAGGCCTGGCTTTCTCTCTTGTGGCACCTCCCCTGGTATGTGACTTCAAGCTACATTTTCCCCACCTTTCCCATTACAGAAAGTCTTTTTAAGGTCAGTTCCTCCCCCTGCCTCTAATTCCCACTGCCATTCATGCAGAACCTTGCTGCCTGGAACACCCCTCTCTCTTCTTGCTCTCCAATTTATTGTATGATGGTCCATAAGCTTCAGGAAATAAATATTCCCAGGCTTCTCCCACTCTTGTATAAAGCAAGACTCTTCTCCTTGTATCCCAGGCTACGCTGTTCTCATGCCTTCTCCTTACAGCTGATATTCCTGATAGTTCAATCTACACTCCATGCTTTACTTCTAACTTCCTATTGCCTGTCTAGCCCACAGTAGGCTTTGCTTCTGCCGCCATCTTTTCACTGACTGCACTGGGAAAGGGAACCAGATGGCTTCTCGAATTGTCAACTCCACTGGATGATCCCTAATCCCTCTCATTTTCCATCTCTGATAGTATCGACCACTCCTTCCTTGAAACTCCCTACCCCTTGATTCTCTAGGACAGGACCCTTTGCCCTGGATCTCCTGCTACCCAGCTATCTGAATGTTCTTCCTCTGCCTCATTCATAGGTTCTATTTCTTCTATTTTGAAGTTTTGCTGTTGTAAAGGATCCCGAAGGATTCTATCCGTCCTCCACTGCTTTCCTCATTCTAACCACTCTGTTTGCATCTTTACAGTTTTTGCTATCATCGACTTTTGTTTCCGGACTATAACTCTAGCCCTTGCTGCTTGACTGTGATTCCAAATGCAAAGACGTTCTACTCTATTACCCTCCACTGGGAGGCCCCACAAGCCTTTCTTAGTAAGGTCCACGGCATGGGCATCTCCGTAACCAAGCATGTTCATTCACCTCCTGAATGTTTCTCAGGGTAATTGTTATCATCGGTGCTCTTTCATTCAATGCCTCATCTTTCCCCAGGCTACTATAAATGCCTAACTGCCTCTAGCCTTGCCCTCTCGATCTATTTATGAAACTACTACCAAAAGGAATTCCTGAAAATGCATATTTGATTGGTTGTCTCCTGCCCAAACACTTTCACCAGCTCCCTCTGTCCTGTAGGCTGAGCTGCAGTTCCTTTTATTTGCATGAATTATTCTCTGTGAGCAGCCCTGAAAGCTTCAGCTGCCCTGCCCTGAGATCTGGGAACCATGAATTCTTTTAGTTCTCTGCCCAGGAAACATGTACCTTCTTTTTGCACATTTTCCAGACTTGCCACTAAGTGTGGACTTTCTGCTTTGCCCTCCTTATTTACCAGAACCACAAACCTTTCCCAATGCAAACGTCACCTCGACCTGAAAAATTTTCCATGATCACACCCCTCATCAGAGAAGTGAAGAAAAATAAGTTCTAGTTACTCCAAATCCTCCTCCATGTATGTTGCAAACAGTGGTTTTGCATGTTAGATCTATTCTGGCTGTTGCTAGTTTTTTTACAATTGGCCTCATTCCTTGCTATGCCACTGATTCTAACAAAAGGAATGAGACTCCTACTGACAGCAACATCTTTCAATGTGGAAGGGGGGTTGGAGGAACAAAGGGTTCATTTCAATATTTCTCCCAGTGGCCCAGATGTTCTAGAAGCAGATCTGTGGTTTTGCATGTTAGATCTATTCTGGCTGTTGCTAGTTTTTTTACAATTGGCCTCATTCCTTGCTATGCCACTGATTCTAACAAAAGGAATGAGACTCCTACTGACAGCAACATCTTTCAATGTGGAAGGGGGGTTGGAGGAACAAAGGGTTCATTTCAATATTTCTCCCAGTGGCCCAGATGTTCTAGAAGCAGATCTGGGCTGTTACAAACATGGCAAACATTTTCTATTTTGATGTCTATGATTAACATACATTTCTTGCCCCTGAGAAAAGACTCAGTCTCCCTCAAGGTTATGTTTCTGTTTTTTAGTAATTTTTCTCAGTAATGGGAAGAAGCTTTCCCATTCTTATCAAAGGTATTTTGTTTTATGACTTTGTCCTCTCATAATGCTTCCTTATGTGCTGTTTTCATAGAAGGCCTCTTACTGTGCGCCAGGGAACAGGGACCTGTTTCTTTAGATGACATAGTCGCAATATCAGAGGACATACTATGTGCCAGGTAATCAACAAATATGCCTTAAAGTAAATTTCTAAAAAAATCATCAAGGTCATTGGCAATACTCTCATTTTACAGAGGGGGTTCCCCAGAGCCAGGTTAGGAATCACATCTGCCTTATTCCCAGTCTAGTACATAAATTTACTTATTGAGCTATATTAATCCAAAAAATTATTACTTAAAAATGAATCCAAGCCTGACCAGTAGGTGGTACAGTGGATGGAGCATCGGACTGGCATCTGAAGGACCCAGGTTCAAAACCCCGAGGGCACAGGCTTGAGCGCAGACTCATCTGGTTTCAATGCGGGCTCACCAGCTTGAGTGCAGGGTCGCTGGCTTGAACATGGGATCATAGACATTACTCCAGGGTTGCTGGCTTGAGCCCAAGGTCACTGGCTTGAGCAAGGGGTCACTCAGTCTGCTATAGCCCCGGTCAAGGCACATATGACAAAGCAATCACTGAACTAAGGTGCCACAACAAAGAATTGATGCTTCTCATCTCTCTCCCTTTCCGTCTGTCTGTCTCTATCTGTCTCTCTCTCTCTGTCTCTCTTTAAAAAAAAAAAAAAGACCCAGCTGTGGCTTATAACATCAGATGAGTGCTAACTTTTTCTTACAGGTGCAATGCACATTTTTTCAGGCTACAATAGGTTTACCTGCAGTCTAGAGCCACTTTTCAATTTTATTTTCCTGACATCATAAGGTAAAAAAATACTCTCATACCACTCATAACCAACAAGTTCTGTAGCTCCTCCAGATACTTAATGCAAAGAAAAAAAGTGGGTGGAAAGGAACTAAGTTCATCCTCTCATATCAACTTAGCACATAATGGAAAGTTCTAAAATTGTAAAAATGGTTAATCTATAACTCCCTATAAGTCTTGATGTCACTACAGTATCAGAGGGTCCAGCACTCTGGCTGTCGTGATATGAGCTAATAGGATTTCAGAAAATAAGATTTTCTCCCTAATTATAGAGCTTAGAGAGACAGACTAAAATAACATCGTGTACAGTAGCTTAAAGGAAGACAAAGTAGGTATTTTTCTTCTCTTGATGACATTAATTAGTCTTTAGAAACAGAAATATATCAACTCATCTTCCGTTGACAAGGCACAGCTGATACTTATATAGATCACAGAAAATGGGGAAAAATTGTCACCTAGGAGAGCCAGAAAATTTTATGGATTTATTGGTAACGCATTTGATTTTTTTTTTATAGAGACAGAGAGTGAGTCAGAGAGAGGGATAGACAGGGTCAGACAGACAGGAATGGAGAGAGATGAGAAGCATCAATCATTAGTTTTTTATTGCGCATTGCAACACCTTAGTTGTTCACTGATTGCTTTCTCATATGTGCCTTGACCGCGGGCCTTCAGCAGACCGAGTAACCCCTTGCTGGAGCCAGCAACCTTGGGTTCAAGCTGGTGGAATGTTTGCTCAAACCAGATGAGCCCGTGCTCAAGTTGGCGACCTCGGAGTCTCGAACCTGGGTCCTCTGCATCCCAGTCCGATGCTCTATCCACTGCGCCACCGCCCGGTCAGGCACGCATTTGATTTTTAAAGTGACCAAGCTGTATAACATACTATACCAGCAACAGAGCAAGTAGAAACACCACCAACAGAAATAAATAATGACTAGCAGGACGTGGGTTTTTTTTGATAAACAGAATTTAAAGTGAAATATATGTTCATATCTGGTAGCTTAATTTCCTTAATTCGCCAGCATAGATCTGCTTGAATGTTCACATCTGTCCTAAATCAGAATTCCTACGAAGTGCTTTAGGTGTCACCACCTTCTCAGGACAACACTGACAAATCTGTTTCATTCTGGTTTGAATCTTCTGTCAGTGACCTTGAAAACAGACAAGCAGGAATCTCTGGCAAGGACTCTGAATACCAATGTCATTAGACCCTGAGATGTAAAAGCTTTCCGGCAGGGGGCCGTCCTGCTCTCTCACACTTCACTAATCCCCCCTGTGGCCCAGTGCCAGAGTGATTTTTCTAAAAAGAAAATCTAATCATGCCACTGCCTGGCTTAAAACCTGTGAGTAAGGTTCTCTGTAGGGTTTCTCTGCCATTTTTAGCTCCCACGCCACCTGAGGAACGTGACTCATTCTCAGCACTTTGTGGCAAAGATCCTGGGAGAGCAGTACTGGCTGTGCACCTACCTCTGTGTGGAGGACCGAGGTAGAATCTGCATCTCTAGGGTGGGCAAAGCGTACGTAATTTGGAGAAAGAATTCACCAGCAATTCTGATACCCCCTCTCCTACCTCCGTCCCATCAATCATTCTGATGCACAAGGCACTTTATGACCCAGCTACAATTCTGTCCCTACCTTCTTTCTCTTCATGCCAGAATGCCCACACACTGTTGTGAAGGTTGTGCACTGGGCAGCTATGTGGCCGTACTGTGGTCCTTCTTGTCTGTGCTCATGCCCCCTCCAAATGACCTACCCTACAAATGTGCTGAACGCCTTAGAATCCCCTGAAATTTTCATGCTTTTCTACATACAGAAAAAAATGCTCCACCTTCACCAGGTGAATTGAAAGGAAGTCTTTTTCTTTGACAATTCAACAAATATTTATTTAAGTGCCAGGAAAAGTTATTCCTTTCTAAATTCCATACCCCACTGTTTGTCCCTAGCATACAGTGGACACTCAATAAATGTTTATGGAATGAACGAACAAATTAACAAAGTTAACACCTACTAATGCTGCATGCAGGCATCACTGGATGCACTACCTTTGCACTGTCTAACCTTTAGAGTACCCTCTTTGAACCTGAGATTTTCCTTCAAAATGCCTTTAATATTTTGTTGCCTTCTTTACTTGTCTATTTTCCTAAAGGGTTACATCCTTTGTATACCTGGCAAAAATTACAATATGTGATAAGTAGAAGATGTTACTCATTTTTGGAAATATAAAAAAAGGAAAAGATTAAATGATTTGCTTTTAGAAGAGACAGTGAACAAAGCTAGGATGAGAAGGATAACCCACATGAATTATTGCTTAGCGCAGGGGTCAGGAAACTTTTTAGCTGAGAAAGTCATGAACACCACATATTTAAAAATATAATTCCATGAGAGCCATACAATGACCCATGTACGTTACGCATTATCCAATAAAAATTTGGTGTTGTCCCAGAGGACAGCTGTGATTGGCTCCAGCCACCCACAACCATGAACATGAGCAGTAGGAAATAAATGGATTGTAATACATGAAAATGTTTTATATTTTTAACATTATATTTTTATTAAAGATCTGTCTGCGAGCCAGATGCAGCCATCAAAAGAGCCACATCTGGCTCATGAGCCATAGATTCCCGACCCCTGGCTTAGAGAACAGCTTGAAAGAAAGATAGATTTGGGGTCAAAGAATGAAGCTGGAACAGGAATTATACAAAAAAAGAGGGTGATTCTGTTGTGAATCGATTTTAAAAATGAACAAGAAAGAGAAATAGAAGAAGGCGGAAGGGAGAAGAAAATATCCGGACTGAATCCAGAATTAATGACATCGTTGTCTTCATGATCTTCTTCACAAATCCTCATTACACCTGGAATGCATTGTAACAAATATTGTTCACTATAGTGACAAATGACTTAATAACAATTTCACCCCTTCCTTTTCATCTTTTAATGCCTGAGTGTTTGGGGTCACTCAGCACATCTTCAGCTCTCATTGAGCCCTTCCCCACTTATCTAACCACAAAGGCTCATATTTATGCTCATTCTACTAACCCAGAGGTCCCCAAACTGCGGCCCCCTGAGGCCATTTATCTGGCCCCCACTGCACTTCTGGAAGGGGCACCTCTTTCATTGGTGGTCAGTGAGAGGAGCACATTGACCATCTCATTAGCCAAAAGCAGGCCCATAGTTCCCATTGAAATACTGGTCAGTTTGTTGATTTAAATTTACTTGTTCTTTATTTTAAATATTGTATTTGTTCCCATTTTGGTTTTTCTACTTTAAAATAAGATATGTGCAGTGTGCATAGGGATTTGTTCATAGTTTTTTTTAAAGTCTGGCCCTCCAATGGTCTGAGGGACAGTGAACTGGGCCCCTGTGTAAAAAGTTTGGGGACCCAGCCATCCTTTTGAGAGACAATCATCTCTGACATTGATAGCCTAAAGAGACAACATACCTAAATTTAGATCAGTTCCGCCTCCTGGGATATCATATGCTTCCTAATACTTCCTTGTCGATCCTGTTCCCTGTGTTTTTACAAGCCATCACAACTTGACTGAAAATATTGTTTTTAGAATGCAGACATCTGCTCTCCAGAGAAAGAGTGTTAGATTAATTTATAGGACAACAGACTGTGTCACTATCTAGTACTCTCCTGAAATGGCATATGTTTAAAATTGGGCAGCTGGGAATTCAGCTATCTGCCTAAGGTACTCTGACACATGGAGGAATGAGATGGCAGGTGTTCAATCACTAGTTTGCTATGTTGAAAGCCTGATACTTGCATTTTTTTCAGGTAAAGTGATCAGATTACCTGTTAATAGGGCAACCGAGGCTCTGTTAACCACAGCTGACATGTGAGGACTTGTTTGTCAAGGGTTGGAGATTCATCTCCTTGTCTCTAGCTATTTAAAATTATAAATGGTTAAATACTACCCAAATAAGTAAGATTTTAGAATTATTGCTTACTGTGTACATTTCATAGTCACTGTCTCATAGTTTACTTTCTAAACAATGTTTTATTGATTATGCTTTTTTCTTATATAAAGCTTCAGAAAGACAGCGTAACAGGTACCATTTGGTTTCAATCAGACTGCTTAAATATGATTACTACTGACCAGTTGTACAACTCTGAGACATTAATTAATCTCTCTATGGCACAGCTTTTCATCTGTGAATTGATTATAATAATTTCTTCTTTCTAGAGTTGTTTGGACAAAGATAACAATATTTGTAAGCATATAGCAAAAGTTTCTGGCATGTCATACTCAGTAGCTGGCCATTGTTGTAGTTGTTATTATTATTATTAAAACAATAATATTGTTGTGATGATAATGATAGGCTTCTTATAAAGTTTATTTCATTTAATTCTTGGAGCAACTTTAAGTGGATTGCACTATTATCTACATTTACAGATGAGAATATGATAGCTCAGAAATAACTAAGTAAATTGCCCAAGATCACCTCCCTAGGAAGTGACAAGATTTAGATTTGAACCTGATTCTCTCTGACTTCAAAGACAGTGCTCATTACCATGTCACTAGACACACTCAAGAACTTTTGCCAGAGGTCACAGTTGTCCGGGTTCTCATCTAGACTCTTTCCATGGGCATTTATTTTCTTTAGGAATACATGTTGACATTGTATGATGTCTCCATGGCTGACTGCATTGCTCAGCTCTGCACATACCCCAGACACAGATCAGAGAAGGTATTTAATACATGCTTGGCAAAATGTATTTGAATTTGAACCTGACTGAGTCAGCCATACAAAAAAAGAAACTGTTGAAAATGAGGTCCCTCCCAGGGCTTTGCCTTGGGCCCCACACTCCAAGAGGAAAACATGTAGGAGAGATATCCCTGACAATATGCAAACTACTTGGTCTTGTATCATGTCATCTTGCTGTCACGCCTCCTCAGTGCTTCAATAGGCTGGTATTACTATTTCCGTTGCACAACTGGAGATACAGAGGTTTAAAGAGTTAAGTGAGTGGTTCGTGAACACACAGCAAAAAACACAGATCTAGTCTTCTGATTCCCAGCTTTGTGATTTGTTGTCTTTAGTAATAAATGCTATAGTAGGGAAAATGCAATCCTCACACTCTCCTTGGAAGGATGAACTAATGTGGTTCCATGAATGGTCATAGCCAATCCTCCAGCAGGAACAGGGCTTGCAGTCAGAAATCTTGTGGCTATTGAAGCTGCTCGGAAAAAAAAATGTTTCTGGCCTGCTTTTGTTGTTTCCTACTGAGGAAGTTCACTTCCCAGTCTCACTGTAGACAAATGACTCTTAGTAAGCTTCCTTCTGGAAGCAAATAGAGAACAGTAGCAGCAGATGAATGCAATGGTCAACTGGCAAAAAGGTCCATTTGCATCTTCTTGAAAACATGTGTAAGAGCCCTTACTGCCAACTGCCTGTTGGTTCTCATCTACTTGTTATGTAAGGTTTCCATTTTCCCAGCTCCGCAACAAATAAAATTAAGAAGCCTTCGCTGCAATCTAATCACCCGTCTGTGGCACCATTTCAGACAGGGAAGGCAAAGTTATGATAAATATTTTATAGAACACTCAGCACAATGAAAGCAACACGGTGCTGGAAAGAAGAGCTGCTTAGAGGGAGGATTTGCAGCTGGTGTTTACCAGGCTGAAACTATTGTAGAATGTATCCATTCCCAAAATGCAGCAACTCTTTAGGAGGAAGAACAGGGATGTGAGGGGCAATGAAAATCCATTCCTTCCACTAATCAAATGTCTGTCCAACTCAATCTGAACTCCCATTCTCTCCTTCAAACAGTGATGCCAAACTCAACAGACTGAAATCTGTACTCAGAGAGGCACAAGGTATTTTGTGACAATGATACACACCAGTGATTTCCAACCTGGTGTCTTCTTGGGTCCTAAAAAAATTAACAACGGTGCCTGTAGTCCAAAAACTATTACTTTGCTGCTGTTTTTCATGTGCTTTTAGTACATTGGTAGATACATGAAAATGGAAAACAAAGTATTACTAAAATACATTCAGATCTTTTCTATTGACAAAAATATTTAAAAGCATAAGTCTCCTTCCCCTTAAAACCCCAATCAAATGAAAGGCAAAGAATAAAAATGTTATAAAGCCACAAGACAAAGGGAAAATTGAGAGGATATAACATCACAGAAGGAGACTAAAAGTTGACTTCGGCAGAAGTTGGATCAGAGGTGCTCTAGTCTAGGGGATGACACAGGCACACAGGCATAGAATGAAGAGATATATGATAAAGCAAATACAGCAAATGTCCATTATAGAGCCCTGATGCTAGTTCTGTGGCATTGACTTCTGTGCACGTTTGAAATTTTTCACAATAAGTAGGTAGAAGAAGATTTCGTCCTGAATCCAATCTCCACTGCTATCTCCCTAGTCCAGGGTTCTTTCATCTCACCTGGGTGACTGTGGTGAAACTTCCAACTGCTCTTCCTGCTTCTTTGCCCCTCGGGGTATTCTCAACAGAGAACCTAGAGGGATCTTGTTAAAACAGAAGCCAGCTCATGCCACAACTCCACTCAAACACCTGCAGCGCTCCCATACCCAGTGGTCTTCAAGTTCCTATATGGTCTGGACCCTTGGTACTTCTCTGACTTCATGTCTTATCACTGGGCCCCTCGTATGCTCTGTTGCAGCCACGCTGGCCCCTTTGCTCTTTCTCAAACACTCCAGAGTTACTCCAGGCATGCTCCTGACTTGGTAGAGCAAACGCCTTACCTCCTTCATGCTCTTGCTAACCTATCACCTTCTCAATGAAGCTTACCCTAATCACTCTTTTAAAATTGCAGAATGTTCCTGGCATTCCCAATCTGCCTTGCCCAGCCCTACTTTTCCTTCTTGACTTCAGCATGATATTTTCCACTTTCTAGCAAGCTCTACAACTTACATATTATGTTTATTGTTTATACAGTATAATCCCTCCTAACTAGGGTTGTCAGATTTATCATATAAAACATAAAAGAATACCCAGTTGAATTTATATTTCAGATAAACAATGAAGAACTTTCTTAGACTAAGTATGTCCCTTACAATATATGAAACATATTCGTACTAAAAAGTATTTGTTCTTTATCTGGAATTCAGGTGAAACTATGCACCTTGTATTTTATGTGGCAACCCCCCCACACACACACAAATATTAAGTCCTCAAGGGAATCAGGGATCTACCATTTTATTCTCTGATATATTTTCGCTCCTAGATCACTGCTTTTCATAAGGTATGTTCAAGAAATATGTATGTATTGAATGAATGAATGAATACACATTTTCTCAGGATGACCTCTAGGAAAACAATGGAGTAACTGGCAGAAGACATGTGATCCAGGAAATAAGGCATTCACTGTAAGAAGAGATTAAAAAGATTCAGTTTACACAGTGAAGCCAATTTGGGAAAGGAGGACATATGGAAGGATCAGAAATGAAAGTGTCAGATGAACTGCTGTCTTCCTGTGACGTCACTGAGATGGGTTTTACAGCTCTCCAAGGGGATCTGGTAAGAGCTTCTTAGTCATACAACAACACACTGGGACATTACCGACTTCCAGGAAAATAGAAATTGTTACAAAAGGGAAAGTAACTAGGGCACACTGCAGTATTTACATGATCATTATAAAGTAAGTGCTGAGTCCTGACTGGACCAGCATTGCGATATCACAATGAGGCTGGACAAACGGGAGGAGGAGAAGTATGAGTGTTTGGTGGGGTGAGGTGGGGGCGTAATGTTGCTATTCACCATCTTCCTACTCCTGCTACCCTGGGGCTTAGGAGTAAGCCGTGGAAAATGTCTAAAATTAAAAAGAAGGTACAGCAGCATAATTATGTGTTTTAGAACCTTGAAGGCAAATAAAAAAAGAAATAGCTCTAAGAGGTGAAACTAGAGGCTTCTGGGGAGAAGTCAGGAGAAAAAGGAATGAAAAGGGAAGAAAAAGAATAGGGCAAATTTGCTTTCTTAGTCATACACCTTATAGCACCATTCTATTAACTATATACACATATTTCTTAATAAAAATTAAAGTAAAAATACTCATTCTACTTAAAAAGATGAAAAATGAAAAAAAAAAGAATGTCTAAAACATCAACATATGTAATATAAATACTCCTGAGGCACTAAAGCCTTCCCCTTCCTATAATTTAGTTTCTCATGCTATGTAACCAGTTCAAGAGCATCAAGGAAAAATATAAACCAACCTCATCTATCAACATATATGGAAAAACATTACCTTTTGTATATGGATTTTAAAATTCAAATCTTTTGTCTTTACCTCCCACATAGCTATTCTATTCGTTGCACATTGTAAATTCCTGTTCTGAATTCAAAACTTTTTCTTCACTGAATATTCTATTTCTGTCATTTCCTTTCCAATATGAGTAGGTGAAGTTTAAAGTTTCCAACCTGTTCCCATTTAAAGATGAAGTCTAAGAGAATTAAACAATGCATAACTGACTACATCTATCCATTCTTGCTTCAGGGACTGGTCACATGCTCACCTATCAATGAGCCTATTGTTCTATGGGGCCACCCAGAGGTCCCTGAAGGGAGGATGACACAAATTCTCTTGATAAAAGTCACAAATAACTAATGCCCTAGGAAGTTATTGGCAGAAACTGCCTGCTCAAATTCCCGTTTTCAGACATGACTTCACAGAGTTCCTATGGTGATTTTCTTTGTTCTTAAATTTGCATTTACCTCCAAGAATTTTGGTATATCTTCCTTTGCCAAAGTTCACACTAAAATTTTCACTAGCCCATCTTCTATTTTTATATTTACATATTTTTATATCTCCTTTCTCCCATTTTTATAATTTTGGTCATGATTTTCTAATATTTTTCATGTGTGTGTTTACAGGTGTGTCATATACAGATAGAGAAAAAAAGTTATCCTATTTGATATAAATATATATGCACCGTCCTCAACACTCTGTCTTTTCTCCCTTCAACTACTGTTACAGGGATGTTGTTGGATTAACGAGGGCCTGGCTGGAACACTGGGATCACTTTCTATTGCTTTATCTTTATAGTCCATCTCTCTCAAATGACAAAATCCACAGAGCAGATCCTCAGCCATGCGGGTCCCTTGGCCTCTTCCTTTTCTTTGCTCAATAGCCCATTGCACACAATCTGTTCCTGTTTGTACAAACATCTTCACATATTTCAGGAACTTAGATGCATAGCAATATCTCTCCAGGTTGATAAGAAACCATAGTTTTCTAATAAAACACCATCCTGTGTCCCTTTTCTAAAAAAAAAAAAAAATTCATTCAGTTTTTAGAGATAAGAGAGAGAGTGAGAAGGGGGGGGGGAGCAGGAAGCATTAAGTTCAGTAATGATGTTGAAGGAGCAACAATATCTACTCCTTACTGACAAGTCTAATCTCTATTGCCTAGTGGTTTGTTTCCAATTCAGCTAACTCTCCCTGTACTTGTTTACGTAAGAGCCTCCTATACAGACTCCACAGCTCACCTGCTAAAAGAAATGCCACCATCAGCAGCACGAAGCCGTATCCTCAGCTGCAGTATCTAGGGAGGCAAAGCTGGCATGGTGTCATTCCCTCTGATTCTGCTCCTTCCTGATTTAGTCCTAAGTGTCATCTTTTGTTTGTTCTAATATCTTTTAAGGCCAAGGCTCTTTTCTGTCACTTTGTGAAGCATGACCTCTAGCATCTAACCAGTTTATGTAGTAAAATAAAAAAAACCATTTTGTAATTAATGTTAAAGTCATATTACTGGCCTCCAGATTCAAAGATCTCTCCTTGTTCCCTTTGTACATAATATGAATAATACACAGTATTTTATGGAAATGGATATTCCATATTTCACCCATTAGCTTCTGGCAGTACTTACTGAAAGCACAAGTATGATCTCAAAGACCTCAGCACTGCGGCTTACAAGTTGTGATGTGCTATCCATCTACACCAACCTGGCAGTGGTCTTGAAGGGGTGACATCAGCACCTAAAACCCTCCCCTCTCCCCTCTTTAGTTAACTTCTCCTTTTAGGGAAATCTCCCTCCCCTGTATTCCTTTTCTAGATCTTTCTACGGTCTCACAAGTCTCCATTATCCAATCTCTTAGCACCTATACCACCTATTCATTCTTAAATCGCAAACCTGCCACCCCTTCTTCTCTGTGTCTCTTCTATCCTAAGAGATCTTCGGGAAGGAAATTTCATGTTGCCTGATCTTTCTTTTCATTTTGATCCTATCTGATCTTTTATGGCAGCTACTTCTGCTAGAATGTCTTTACTTTGTAGGAGTCTTCTTGTTATCTCTGTTCTCGGTGTTATTTTTACTCAACTCTCCTGTTGTGCATGCTTATAGGCTGTGTGTGTGTGTGTGTGTGTGTGTGTGTGTGAGAGAGAGAGACAGAGAGAGTAAGAGAGACGGACAGATAGGGACAGACAGACAGGAAGGGAGAGAGATGAGAAACATCAATTCTTTGTTGTGGCTCCTTAGTTGTTTATTGATTGATTTCTCATATGTACCTTGATAGGGGACTACAGCAGATCGAGTGACCCCTTGCTCGAGCCAGCAACCTTGGGCTCAAGCTGGTGAGCCTTGCTCAAACCAGATGAACCTCCACTCAAGATGGCGACCTCAAGGTCTCAAACCTGGGTCCTCCACATCCCAGTCCAACACTCTATCCACTGTGCCACCGCCAGGTCAGGCTAGGCTGTGTTTTATTTCCAAGTTTCTTTAACACTCTGCAGCAAAAGCAGAGTATCACATTTTGGATTTCTTTTGATCCTAACAGTACTGTAATCATCTCCCACATGCCATTGCCAAGCTTGTGCTGGTAAGGGTTTGAAAAGGAGGCTATGAAAGCACACTGGGGACATTTATAGCCTGGTTGCTGAGAGGCAACAATTCTTGTGAATATTTCTTGCAGGAGATGACTTAAGTCTCAGAGAAAAGGAGGATTTTGTTGGATAAAGAATGGCATCCCAGACCGAGGGAAAAGCACATGTGAAGGAAGAGACAAGGAAGCAGCACGACCTGTGTTTAACACGGAGTAGCTCACTGTTATCACAGCTAAAATGTGCGCGCGATGAGGAAGCACTGTTAGAAGGTATGTCCAGTGAGAAAAAGTCACCATGTGTAATATGCCTTTGAATGGCTCTCTATGCACATGGAATAGGGAGGGTCCTGGATAGGTTTTAAGCAAAGGAACGGCATGACAAGATCTCTATTACACAAAGATTCTTCCAGTAGATTCATGGTGAAGTCAAGACCTGGAGCAAGAAAGATGAGATGAGGGGCATTTCCAGTATTTAGGAGAAAGGTAAAAATGACTGAGACATAGACTGAGGTGAAGGGAAAGGGACATTCTGAAGTGACCTTTCTACTGCACTCACACCACCAAACTGTAGGCTATCTAATCCATCCTCTGACCTTGATTTTGCTTTTATAAGCAACAACATTAAATAGTAAGCTTCTGTTTCAACTCTTTATCTTGAAATCTCTTCTAGTTCAGGGTGGAATACCACATAGTTAGGGGATTCCAGGACTTAAAGGGGCTTCTTTTAGGGATGAGCTAGAAAAAATATCAGTCAAGAATAAAGGAAGGTTTGAGGAATGCCTTAGTGCATATGGCTTTGGATCAAAGACAAAGAGAATAGACTCAAACAAGACAGACAAACAGAAAGGCCAGCTCACACTAAGCAGTTGCCAAGACCAACAGACTTTAATTTTTACTATCTCTCAAATCAGTTTCATATATTCTCAGTATCATGAACCATTAACAGATAATTGCTCTTTGTGTGTGTGACAGAAACAAAGAGAGAGACAGATAGGGACAGACAGGTAGGGAGAGAGAGATGAAAAGCATCAATTCTTCGTTGTGGCACCTTAGTTGTTCATTGATTGCTTTCTTATATGTGCCTTAACTGGGGGGGCTACAGCAGAGCGAGTGACTCCTTGTACAAGCCAGTGATCTTGGGCTTCAAGCCAGAGACCTTTGGGCTCAAGCCAGCAACCATGGTGTCATGTCTATGATCCCACACTCAAGCCAGTGACCCTGTACTCAAGCCGGCAACTTCGGGGTTTTGAACCTGGGTCCTCTGTGTCCCAGTCCAACTCTCTATCCACTGTGCCACCACCTGACCAGGCAATTGTTCTCTTTCTTGAACAGGCACTACTGTCTTTCAGTTGCTCTGCCTTTATTTTCAGGAATACTGCAGATACTGCTACAGGACTAATTTACCCCTCATTTAAAAAAACCTTTAATACACCTATTCTAGGGTATTTAAAATATGTCCTAAACTCAACTCTAACTTTCTTCCCCATATATGCCTACCTAATACAGGCATCAGCCAAGCTTTATTACTGACTGTTCCAAAATCCTGTCATTGTCTTTGAATAGAATATTCTCTTTGATGACATGTGGAAAGTTACCCCAAATCTATATCTTTCATGGCTGGTTTCAAGGCTTGAATGCCTCCAATCTCTACATTACAGGTCATCTATTCCTTTTGTAAAATCACTCTCTTGGAATATTTTTAAATGTCCTTATTATAATTACTTGTTTTTCTGCTTTATCTCTTGTAAAATGAAAAGCAAGGAACAACAAATGCTTATTTTGAACACAGTATCTTACCCAACATTTTATCCTCCACCGTGCCAACACTAAGTTGTTTATATTTTTTAGTCTTTGTTTCAAAAGATACTCACTAAGCAACTATTACATGGCAGATAATATATTAGCCACTAGGGATATCATATAGAATAAATCCAACATTTCCCTACCCTTGAAGGGCTGAGAGTCTGTGGAGGAAAGGGACATTAAACAAACAAATGCATGTGTGAGGGGCGCCATAAACGACAATTCCAGGGGTCTAAGAGATCAAAAACACATGTTTTATAATCAGTTTGGGCTAACTGAATCAGCAGCCATTCTCAACCTCCTTTTTTCTTTTTGTGTCTACTCTCAGACTGGGAAATCCAAATACTCTCATGGTTTTAGCTTTTCTTGCAGTGGAGGTGGCCATGTAAGTCTACTGACCAACAAGCAGTAAGAGGATCTCCACCTGGAAGCCGTGATGGGCACTGCTCCTTGCACCCTGTTCCTGTGAGGGTGCACTCAGACACACTGTCACCAGCTTGCAGCTGCCATCTCACAACAAGGAGAGGAGAAATGTGAACATGGAAGCCAACACCAACACAACAGGGCCACAGATTGGAAGGTGGACAAAGCCCATGTCTTTAAAGGGATCACTGTGTTGATGAACCAACAGCAGTGGTAACCAACCTCTGAACTTCACTGTATATGAAGTTTAACCCACTCTCAATACAGTTTTCTGTTACATGTAATAAAATGCAATCCAAATGGATCCAAAGGAAAAGTGAACAGGGTTGGGAAGTCCAAGAAAGATGCCTAGAAGACGAGCCTTTTGTGCAGAACCTTGAAGGATGCGCACATGCTTATCTGTCAAAGGAAGTGGGGGCAGCAGTGGGCACAGAAGGACATTTCAGACATAAGAATCCAGTTGGTCACTGATGTGGGGCATTCTTTTACTCACTGAAGATGCTACACAAGTGCATGTGGTGATGATGGTGGTGTCATCACATCAGCTTAAAGAACCAGGCAGGAGCCCTGTGGAGCATTTTAAGAATCCTAGTCTCTCAAGTCAATGCAAATGCTTTTAAGGACTCTAAGGAGAAAAATGAACATGTTTACATTTTTAAAAGCTCATTCCAGAAGCACAGGGGTGCCTACATAAAAAGAAAAAAAAAAAAGAGTAGATGCAGTAGGCCAGTCTGGTGGCTGCTGCAATGGCCCAGTTGTAAGGATGGTTGACTCAGCCAGGTTGGGTGTGCCTGGTAGAATATTTTTATAGTATCCCAATTACCTCACATCATGCATATCATCTCACCCTCTCCCTTGCCACACACCCCTCCCCCCCAAGATTGATGTGATCTTCATCACAGAATGCACCACTAACTTGCAGGCAGAACTCATGTCTTCCCCTCTGACATGATGTGAAGTAGGTAGAGTGGGGAAGGGATATAGTCCCCATTTGACAGGGGAGGAAAATAAGACACAGAAGACAAATTTACTTAGCAAACATTTCATCACCTACGAGCAACTTCCAGAACAGGCTCTGAGATTCATGCTTGTATATCATGCCACATTAGAAAAACACTTCATCGTAATTAATGTTATAACCCATCATCACTCAACAGTGCCTACAAACAGGTAAAACATATTTCAGGGGTAAACATATTTCTTTTCTGCTAATTGGTTTCAGAGTGTATAAAATGATATAATTTTTTAATCTAAGGACTATCCTACTGCTCCTAGAAGCTGGATTTTTCTCTATGCCAACTGATTAACTATTGACTAGCAGTTGATTCTCTAAAGGCATCTCTGTCATCTTAATGTTGATCCCAATACAAACAACACCTGAAAGCACCCTACACTCCCCCTCATCTATCACAATAGTAACCAAATAATTGTGCATACATGTATTTAGCTGCTTTCTCCCACAGAGCTCTAATTTACTTTGGAAAAGTCATGGGTTAACCAGCATTGTCTCTCTAGGGGCTGGCACAATCTCTAGCACACAGCAGTTATTAAAAGTTTCTATTAAACAATAACCAGTAATTACTTAGTAATTACTAATTAGTAGACACTAAGTTAAAGACTTTAAATGCAGTATCTCATTTAATTTGTACACTAATCTTATGATGTAGATATAATTACTATCTCTTGGTTGCAGTTGAATAAAATGAAACTTAGAGATGTGAATTGATCACAAAATTTAGTGACAAACTCAGACCACTTATTATCATTATCTAATGCTTCCTTCCACTCTTGTATACGTGAATGAGTGAATGAATAGATTGATTGAATTTGCTTACAATGCACCAGGCATCATACCATCTTTGTCTTCAATTAGTACAAACCCTAGACAAATTAAAAACGATAAAAAATCACTTGTTTATATTGAATGATCACAACATGCTTTTACATTAGTGGTTCGCTACCCAGGGGACATCTGGCAGTTTCTGGAGATATTTTTGGTTTTCACAAATGGGAGGTGTAGTTGCACTGTAATCTTGTGGCTTGAGGCCACAGATGCTTCTAAACCTCCTACAATTCACAGGACAGTCCCCCACCACAAGGAATTATCTGATGTGATATGTCAATAGTGCCAAATTTGAGAACCCCTCTTCTATATCATATGACTGCTCACACAAAATCAAATTCTACTAAAACCATTCCTGTAAAAAATAAAATAAAACCATTTTAATCATTTTCCCCATCTCAGTGGTCACTTGGACTCTCCTCTTAGTGTTCTTTTTACTCCCATGAGATTAGTTAACATACAAGGCTCACAAAATATTTTGCTATGGAAATAGTAGCAGTGATATAAAGGAGCTGTGGTGGCTACACGGGGCATCAGTGCATTGCTGAAATGCAAACTGGAGGAGAAAGTGCACACTGTTTCCTGTTGCAAAGGCACTCTGATACCTTTAAAACAGACAAGCCTTGTTACCAGAAAGAAGCCAGTAAACCATTCCACTTGAGTTAGTCAGCTGTTCACTATTACCTGATTGAAAAGATAAAGGAAATAAATAAATTCCTACAGGCACATCTCAACATTATCTAATATCTGCTTCAAAAGACTAACCAGGTACCATGCTGTCTTCCAACCTTGAATACCTGTCAATGAAACATGTAGTAAAACTGCAGATCTTAAATTTAGGCACGAGGTGGCAGCAGCACACAAGTGTGTGAGTTCAACCTTGAAAAAAAATTTAGTGCTGCATTGTTAAAATTCAATTGGAAGAAAAGCTATAAACATGGTTTTTTCCCCCAGCATTTCTTATCATTGCCTTGTATTTCTTTCATGGGGCTTAAAATCACTAAGCTGTTTTTGTCTAAATAAATCTACATTTCATTTGAGAATATTTGGGAGAGGAACATTTAGTATGCATGTGTGTATATATACATTATATATACACAAACTAATTATATACATATAATTACATACATTATATATACATAAATTGCATATGTTGTATGTAATTGTATAAATTATTACATTATAATGATGGTGAACATGATACATTAATAAAAATAATAGTGATTTTATTGAGCAACTTATCTCGCTTAATACATTTGACAACCTTACATGGAAGGTATTAATTATCTCCCTTTCTGATTTGATAGCCAAGGATCAGAGATATTGAACAACCTGGCCAGTGTCACACAGTGTAATGAGTCACAGAAGTGGGATTTATGTTATACATTTCAGAGAACTGGAAGTCTGTAAGCTTTTTGAGACAAGGGATTTTGTCTTAATTTCTATTCTCTTTTACCAAACAAGTAAGTATAAGTGTAAGAACAACTGGTTTCCAATTCATGGTTTTCAGGAAACATAATTCATGTGGGGAAATAAAGGCGATTACTAGGATGCATGTTAAAATGTGGACTAATTTAATCAGAATTTCTTAGGAAGGGTAGTTTTCTTAAAGTTCACCAGGTAATTCTAATATCCGGGGTATTGTTGAGAGTCTATAGGGTAGTGACTATAAGTAAGTCTTTAATAGTTTTAGGGGCCTTTTCTCACTTCTTTTTGATAAATTCTCAAAGATAGAACTAAAAATACCAAATAGTTACCAAGAAGGTTATGGATACAATGTTTGGCGCTGAAGGAGATACAAGTTTACAACTCACTAACACTAATAATGTCCCACCCATCTGTGGTTCTCTTCCTTTTATGATCAATCTTATGACTTCAATGACAGAAGCAGAGATCTATTTTTGTCTATGCAAGTAAACAATATTTCCATACAAGGCAAACATTCATAGAGGTTAAGTGGTAGACCATTAGAATCATATCTGTCCTACATTACTGATTATCTTTTAGGACCTCAGCAAAATGTTCAAGATATATCTTGAGATGTGATTTACTATTAACACTAACTCTAAAATACCATTATTGAACACAGATCCTTGCATATCATGGACAAGCGATAACCTTTTACTGCATGAGCTTGTGGATAAATGGACAGCACAGTGTTAAGTGATGAGATTCAGGGCTGGTCTTACTATTGGTTGATCTTCAAAAATCCACTTCAAAGCATTCTTGGTAATCCCCACCAGTATTTTTATCTAGCCAGTTGTTTACAAAATAATAAAGATTGATGGTGACATCTCAGATAAAGTTTTCCTTTTCAGATCAACTGATGTAAACACAGACTTGTTTTCAAATAATGAAAGTCTGGCAAGCTTTGTGATTGTTTTGACAACTCTATAATTAGGAACATATTCAACCATTTTGAGGCCGCAACAAAGGTGGCTTGCCTTTGGTAAGATATAAGAGAGTGAATCTGGTGTTGCATTTTTTGTTGTTGTTTTTTATTTTTTGCTTTGCTTTAATTTTTAACCAAAGCTCTCTGTTGGGCAGATAAAATGTATTATGCTCACTTTGTTAAAGAGGCCGTTGCCCAGGTGATATTAATGTGTGTTGAGAATCCTTGTAGCCTGGGGCTTGGTTTTGGGATTAAGCCTTTCCCACCCATTTTGATGTGGGGTGGTACAATCCAATCATGCCTCATAGAAGTGACTGTATTAGAGACTTCCCTATTTTATATATTGGATTAAGGGTTTAGATTTCTACGCTATAAAATAGGGATGGAGCGGGACCTTGCGCTCTTGGCTCCTGAGATTATCATTAGAAGAGAGAGCAGAGGAGAGCAGAGTAAGGCCACGTGGAGGAGGCCAGGAGAAGCAGCCAAGATGGTGGAGTGCTGAGTGAGATGCCAGTTTGTGCAGTTTGTATCTGGGATAAGGAGATGGGGAACTGAGGAGAATAAGGCTGGTGAGCTAGAAACCTTTGATTCTAGGAAACTCAGATAAATCAGTAGCTTTGTGAGCACTGAATGTGATTGGGTTTTGGAGCCCAGTGTGTGTTTTTACTTGCCTGCCGGGTGCAAGCTAGGATTAAAGACTATGGCCCACCAGTTTGTGGTTCCGTTGTTTCTTTACCGACTGTCCGAATCCAATGCGAACCTGCATGTGAATGGCCATGATGGCGGCTCCTGGCTTTACACTCTCCATGGAAAACTAAGCTCTTTAACAGGACTTATGCAAGAAATCTGACTTGTGTGTACTCTTTTATGTTCGGAATCAAGTCAGGTAACTACAAAGAACTCAGTCAGTATTAGCAGGACAGTACCTGGATATGCTAATACATCGACATGCTCTAGAATTATAATGCCGATTCTCCTATAAAAGTAAAATCATCTATGTTAATAGGTTTTTTTTCTTTTTGTCATTTATATTCCTATAAACTCATCAACATACGGAGGGGCACTCGGGAAGCTATTTAACAACCCTACCAGGGATGGTGGCAATATCAACCATTACTTTGAATGGCAGAGAGCTTAGAGCCGAAAACTCCAAGGGCTGCAGTAGCAAAAGTATAGGTGGAGACAAACTTACCAACGAGTCCCCAGGAAACCTGTGAGCCATATAAATTGTCAAGGCACAGCTGTGGAGGTGACTGGGGCACTCCCTGATTCCCAGGACATCAGCAAAGTCCTTTAATCAGCACGTACATTGTTCTGTTCTGTATGTAATATTGTTCTTGAATATTAAGCAGCTGGTGATTCAGTGCCATCTGGCACTTCCTGGTTAAGCACAGCTCTGATACAGTAAGAATGTGTCAGGAGTAAGGGAAAAAGAGTTTCCAATGAGGACAATGTGTCCGGGTGATTCAGAGAAGCCAGGGGAGAGTGTGAGAGAGGACAGAACACTACCCACTCAGGATGAATAGAGGAGGGCGTGGTGAGCATCAAAAGCTTGTCTCATCGACCTTATTTCTCCATGCAGCCTATAAGGATGTACTTTCTGAGTGCTGTGGGCTGTTTTTTGTTTTTCCCCACAGCACTAATGTCGTGATGTGTGGCTCTGTGATACACAGAGTAGGTTGGGCTTAGTTGACAAAACAGTTACAACTCACACAGGTCAAACAAGCTGTCCTTGGCATTCAGTATCCCTGAAGAGGGAGAGTGGAGAGTGTGACAGAGGAACTTTAGAACTCTCTCTACTTTTGGTTCCACCTCCCCAACCCCTTTTGGTTCTCAAAGAGTAATGTCCTTGCCCTTGAACCACTGGCTTTTACTTGCATTGGGTTTCCTGGTGCCTTCTATGGCTGGAGCACAAGGTGCAACGTGGTCTGCAAACAAATCTAGCCTGTGACCTCAGATGTCATAGGTATAACACCTAGATGAGAGAAGCAGGTAGAAAGAATACTAAGAGGAATGTCTCAGAAATGAAGATTAAATGCTTTTTTTTAAAGATTTTATTTATTCATTTTAGAGAAGGGGGGAGAGAGAGAGAGAGAGAGAGAGAGAGAAGGGGGAAACCAGGGGGAGGAGCAGGAAGCATCAACTCCCATATGTGCCTTGACTGGGCAAGCCCGGGGTTTCGAACCGGCGACTTCAACATTCCAGGTCGACGCTCTATCCACTGCGCCACCACAGGTCAGGCCAGTTAAATGCTTTTAATGACAGTGTGGACAGAAGATATGCAGAGGACGTAGACCACTTATGAGAACACACAGGCAGGACATGGTTTGATTCTAGGACCCAGGAAGGAAGGATGCAGGCAGCGTGCAGCACACACAAACAGTGTCGCCATGATGGCGAAGAACCTAGCAAACCTTGACCGTGGGAAGAGCTGAGTGAAGTCCTTAGAGTAATCAGTGGCCAATTACAGTTGAAGCAATTTCTGCTCTAGGCCACAGTCTTAGTGCACAACATTCTGGAAGGCAGGGATTTCTGTATCTATTTTACAGATAAGAACTCCAGCTCACAGAAGATCAGTGACTCACCAGACAACACAACTAGAGATGGTAGAGATGAGGTGGGGAAGTCTTGACTGGGTGGAGAAATATAAAGTATCTACACTAGCAGATACCTTAGAGACCAGCAATCCAATGCTTTTCTTTACCCAGATGATGATGAGGAGCCCTTAACTGATAGGAATCAGCTCAAGCTGGCTTTGCCCCATCAGCTGAGTCTTACCTTGGCTGAACCTTCAAACAGTGCTTCCCAATCGATTCACAACTAAGGAAATTTTTTACTTCATTTTTCTTTTAAACTCCATGTATTGACGGGATGATGATAATTATGATGATGCTGGTAATCATCCTTTATATGCTACCATGTGCTCATTGCTGGACTAGGTGGTTCTTTCCAGTTCTCATAACAAATATATTGTCCATTAGTCCTCTTGGTATAGATGAGAAAATTCACTCTCACAGTTGTTGCATGACCTACTCAAAGTGACAGAACAGCACCAGGGCTGCATTTCATATTTTATTCTAAAATCTGCAATCTGCTTACATATCATGCTGGGAGAATTTGCCTGCAAAACTTATTCATTAAGAAATAACTAAATAAAAATTAAAAAAAAAAAAAGGCCTGACCTGTGGTGGCGCAGTGGATAAAGCGTCGACCTGGAAATGCTGAGGTCGCCGGTTTGAAACCCTGGGCTTGCCTGGTCAAGGCACATATGGGAGTTGATGCTTCCAGCTCCTCCCCCCTGTCTCTCTCTCCTCTCTCTCTGTCTCTCTCTCTCTCCTCTCTAAAATGAATAAATAAAAATTAAAAAAAAAAAAGAAATAACTTAGTCCCCATAAGAATTAGTCAAAAACATATATATGCTATGTAAATCATCAATTGATTAGTATAAAGAAACAACTGTTATACTAATTCAACCTAAAGCCTGACGTTGAATTTGGCCACACACCCTTTTATTTTCCTTTCCGAGACACTGAAATTAGCCTGAGTCCTGGTTTCTGCAAGCACAAGACCTGGGGGTCTGGCTATCTCAAGATAGAAACTACTTTGTTGCATTATTATTAAAAAAAAACAATTCCTGTTCTCGGTCTATATATTTCACTGAGTTAAATAATAAGCCTCAGGGAGTTCACACACATATTTTTACCTCAAAACAGAACCCAAGATGGAGATGTGCTTTGCATTAAGTTTCCCAATGAAAACCTACGCGTTGCTAAAGGGATTAAGAATCTTTTCCTATAGAAACAAAGGCACTAGAAACATGCAAGAGGTAATGAGCACTGCACTTTTCTCTCTGGGAGAGACAAATTACAAAAGAGAAATGATAGATGGTGCTTGCTAGAAATTTTAATTAAACCGGTGAGTGAAAAATTCTGAATCAGGCCAAGTGGCAGCTGCGCGCATACATGACCTGCTGAAATAGCACGGGTGGGGACACGTGTCAGGAAACCATCCTGTGAGAGCAGCCATAATGTCTTTGAATTCCATTTAATCTTGCTCTCCATAGAGCCTAGCTCTGCAGGGCCTTCTAGCAGACACTCCTAGTTCAGTGAGCAACTCAGAATACAAAGCAATGTGCTCGTGGTTGCTTAGTGACACCAGAGTGTAGACTACAGCATGTCTGCAGTGTATGTGTGCTGTCCCCGGTTTGTCAAAGGGCAGTATTCCCTGCCACTCTCTATTGCTGCTTTTGGTGTAATAATTAAGTCATTCAAAGCCCTGACCATGGAGGATTCCATATGGAATTTCTCTACAAACTATGGCTAAAGACTACTAGGTACCCATATAAATATCCTAATTCCTCCTATTGCCTGTTTTTCCAGAAAGTTGTTTTGCAGATGTATTTGTTCTCATCCATATTTCCACATGTTTCTTCATCAGGTTTTGACATGCATTTGGAGTCAGGAGGCAAAACTTAAAAATAAGACATGAACATGATTCTGTCTTGACTTTGTCACTTAGAAGTTGTCTGATTCTGGCCTGGTCTTAATTTCTCAGGTTTCCATCTGTAAATCTATCTAGCTTTGGAAGCTGTTATAGGGCCAAATGTCCTTAGTTCAAAGTATATACTTTGTAAATAGTCAAGCATAAAATAAACATGATCTACGACACTTTTTTTCTTTATTTCTAAACCACATTTACTCTCCTTTACCATGCATTTTGAAAATTAAAGACTTACATGGCTTAAATTTAATCTTGAATTCAGTTAGAATTAAACTTTTTGCAAGTCGGTACATTTTATGAGAAGACCATGCTATTCCTTATTAAAAACTGTCCTTGATATGTTTGTCTCCTGTACAAATTTCACAAAAATAGCAAAACAAAAACAAAAGACAGCTCAGTGGATAGAGCATTGGCCCGGCATATAGACGTTCCAGGTTTAATACCTGTCAGGGCATGCAGGAGAAGCAACTATCTGCTTCTCCGCCCCCTCCCTCTTCCCCTTGTTTCCCTCTTCCCCTTTCTCAATCAGTGGCTCGATTGGTTCAAGTGTGTATCCTGGCCCCTGAGAATAGCTTGGTTGGTTCAAGCATGTCAGCCTCAGGCACTAAAAATAGTCTGGTGCTTGAGCATTGGCCTCAAATGGGGTTTGCTGGGTGGATCTCGGTTGGGGTGCATGCGGGAGTCTGTATCTCCCCTCCTCTCACTTAAAAAAACACTATTCAACATAATATATTACTGTAATATCAGTGATTCTTGTCTCTAATTTTTATTACAAATTATAGACACAAAATCTTAAATTGAAGGCCACAATTAATGCTTGATGAGCTGCCAAGTGATCGTTCAGCTTAAGACTGATTTTTGTGATGTTACCATCATTTCCTAGGAAATACATGGTTGATCCTGTTACTTTTTTTCCTTCTCTACAGCAGTAGAAATTTCAGTTGGGCCCAGAGCTGCCCAGAAAAGGCAATTTTCCCAGTCTCCCTGCAGGTAGATGTGGCCACATGTCTAAGTTACAGCCAATGAAATGTAAGCAGAGAGTCAAGTGAGTCAGGGACTTTCCTTAAGTGGCACAGGCACTTGGTCCCTTCTTTTTCCTTTCCTCTGTGGTTCTGCCTGGGATGGGTGGTGAGGTGGGGTGCTGCAGTGGGACACAGAGTGATTTTGGACCCTGTGTCTGAGATCCAGCACCAGCACGGTTGAGTGATAAGTTGGAGAAAGCTTGAGTCCCTTTGGACTTTGAGAAGCAGAGTCGTCCAAACAGCCCCAGACTTTAATGATGGAGAGAAAAAAAAATGATGGAGAAATAAACTTCCACCTCCTTTAAGTCACTGATGTCTTGTTTGTTTCTGTTACTCACAGCCAACTAATGAAATCAGTTTTCCACATCTGTGTTTTCAGAGTCCCTCAACCTTCAAAAACCCTGCGCTGTCTCAACAGTTATCTGTTTATTTCGGTACAATGCACTTGGCAAACGCAGGCTGGGGCAAAAGTAGGTTTACAGATGTGAGCACGCAAAATGTGGTTTCTTCTTATATTACTATTTATTAGTTATTGTTTATTAATTTTTTCCATATGAACAACTGTAAACCTATGTTAGCAATGATACAGCTGTCTCATGCAAGGCTAAGTACCAGAGACGATGTTATACTGAGAGAAATCCTTGAGCAAATCTAACACAAGTCATAGCCCTTAAGGTTTTTAACAGTGATGAAGGAAGGTGAAGTGTAAGGTGCTGATGATCAGAACCTTAACAGAGACCCGTGGGGAGGAAGGAAAGCCTGTTGGAGAAAGGACATTAGGTGTAACAACTAAAACATGAGATGTTAGCAAATAGAGAAAGGAGACGAATTCCAGAAAGAGGAACAGTATTTCCAAAGGCCTGTGAGCAGAAAACAACGTAGTGTGTTGACAGAAGAAAAGTTCAATGTGACTAGACGAGAGCAAGGAAGCCTGGGGACAGAGGTGGAGAGGAGGTAGGTGGGCACGCCCACAGTATTCACTCTGTTCTCCATTGTCTCACCATCTCCTACACTAGAGGGATGGAAAAAAAAAAAACAGAAAGATGACCAGAGTTCATAAAGAAGAAAATTCTAGGGCCCATTTTTCAGAATTTTCTTGTGGGTGAACAGACAGAATTTAAACCCACACCAACAGAATCAAAGTATTCTCTGATTCCGGGGTTTTCTCCCCCCACCACCACCACCAAAAGGAAAAAAAAAACTGATGTGAGAAAAGATAACATTTAATGGGATCATTGTTTTGCCCTGGTTTCTGTAAGAATGAACAGACCAAGCGAAAATATGCAAGTCATCCCTCTCAACAGAACGCTGCTTGTTCCCCTCTGTTCCTGAGCCTTCTCATTTACAGAAATAAATAGAGAAATACCACTCTCTCCCGGCAGAAGCTGACTTCTCAGAATTTTTTTCTTTATTTCTTCCATAAGGCAATCTTACTGCATTTTACTAAGCAAATGTGTGTATGCATGCTTTTAACATCCTCCCTGGTACTGGGAAGAGTTGGGAAAAGCCCACTAAAGGATTAAATAATTTACAGAGAACACTAGAGGGCAGGTGTCCCTTTTAGAACACTCTAGCCTGCCCTGTGGTGGTGCAGTGGATAAAGCATAGACCTGGAATGCTGAGGTTGCCAGTTCGAAACCCTGGGCTTGCCTGGTCAAGGCACATATGAGAAGCAACTACTATGAATTGATGCTTCCAGCTCTTACCCCCCTCTCTAAAATCAATAAACAACAACAACAAAAACACTCTCATTTCCACCCACACACCGGCTGACAACCATGCACTATGTGTACTATTGGAGGTATTCATGCCTGCATTGGTCCCTTTCCGGGTATTATTCACATGCAAGGCGAAAAACCTGCTGCACCGCTCTTCAAACAAGCCAGGCTGCGTGCTGGCTCCTCTTGTCCCCTCCCAAGCCTGGCTTCTTCTCATCATTTAGGTGGCACTTCAACTATTATTTCCTTGGAGAGGCCCCCACCTCGAGCTTTCCCTAATGTAATGCCTCCTGAATCCCATCACTCTGGATTGCACCAGATGTTTTCTTCTGACACATGCCAGAACCCAGTCATCTTGTATATTTGCTAATTTAAAAGTACATTACTAGAAAGTACTGTATACTCTTTCAAGGCAGTGATCTTGTCTTTTTTATTCACCATTCTATTCTTGGGACCTAGAAAAGCATTTGTGGAATATCTGCTGAATGAGTACTATTATTATTCACATCACAGGTAACTAAGTTATCAAATAACTTGATCAGGGTGTGCAGCAAGTCGATGACAGAATTACTTAACCTCAGAGACTCTGAAGCTATAAGAAATTTCTTCTTTTAACTATATTTTTTGGGATAAAAGTCATTTAAAAATCTTTCCTCTATGCTCTTAATGTCCAATCAAGTCTACCCTCAAAATACTACTCATGTTGTCCATTTTTTCTTTCCATTCTCTCTGCCACCATTTTAATTAATGCTCATATCCTATAAACAATTGGAATAATTTCCTAATTAATTGCTCCAACCTATATACAACCCTCTTCTGGGTAATTGCCTTAACTTTCATTTTATCATGCTATATCTACCTCAACACCCCAATGGCGGTCTAATGCTTTCAGGTTAAATTGCATTTTGACTTTATATTCAAGGCCTTCCATATTTGCCCCCAACCTACCTTTCTCATATTATTCCCTATGTAAAGTCTTCATATGATCTCCCGAAGAATTTGGCCCTCTCCCTATTCAAACATTGCTTGAGTTCTTCCTATTCCTTTATTATATTCACCTTAAAATCCTCTAAAAATGCCCTCCCTTATTCAAATCCCATTCATTTCTCAAGACACTGGTGAATTTCTATCTTCTTTTTGAAAGCTTTCCAGATAAATCCAACTCACATTGGCCCACTTGTATGTAAATTCATCAGTGCCTGGAACAGTGCCTAGCTGATTGTAAGCAAATTTTTGTCAAATGAATTAGTGCATCTGTAGTTGAAGTAAGCTCCATCTTATGGCACCTTTTATTTCATCTTATTTTATTTTACTTGAGTTATTCCTTTTGGGCTTCTTTCCAACTGAATCTTTGAGGTCTGAGTCCCTGACTGAAATCCAAATCCTTATACACAGGAGATAATATCTGACAATTTTTTCCACATGCTTTAATCAAGCGAGCCAAATGTCACATAGTATTATTGATAAACTTGCCTTTCTAATTTCTTTTTTGGAGTTATCGTTATTTTATTTCTTTATTTTTTATCCTGTGAAAAGGGAGGCAGAGACAGATTCCTGCATGAGACCTGACCAGGATCAACCTGGCAAGCCCAATAGGGGAAAATGCTCTGCCCATCTCGGGCATTGCTCTGTTACTCAGCAACCAAGCTCTTTTTAGTGCTTGAGATGGAGGCCATGGAGCCATATCTCAGTGCCCGGGGCCAACTCACTCCAATCTATTCAGGGCTGCAGAAGGGGGAGAGACAGAGAGAGAGAGAGAGAGAGAGAGAGAGAGAGAGAAGCAGGAAGGGAAGGGGCAGGGAAGCAGATGGTCATTTCTCTTGTGTGCCTTGACCGGGAATCTAAATCAGGACATCTACACACGGGTCGATGCTTCACCACTGCCTTTCTAATTTTTTTATATGGCTCAGGATTTAACAACTACACTTAAAACAATTAACCCTATAGATCTGAACCAGAGAGACCACTTGAGATTCAAAAATATTTTCCTTCTTTTTCTTTGGTTAATGTTTTCATCATCATTGATATACTGCAAAACAAATAATCGATCTAAGCCACTTCTTGTTGGAAGCCTAGCTGCATTTGTTTTTAATTTTTCTAATCCCCATGAAATGATAACCCAATAGCTGTGGTGTGCCAACAGTGTAAAGATACCAAACTAGGCACCCAGGATAGAAACTAGGACAAAATACTGCTCACACGCTTCAGGGCAACATATACAAAAAACAATGACCAGTGTTACATTTTCTCAATGCTAAGTATTACCATGAATGAATGAATGAATACAGGCTGAGTCATTACGTGAGGAAGGATGAATTAATACAGGCTGACTCATTACATGAGGGATTAGTGAAACTGCCTTTTACAACAGAGAACTGTCTTACATAGTACTGACTCTCTAGAAATTTATAATCTAACTTAACTTTAAGAGCTTTATATTTTTTTTCAAAAGATAAATTGATGACACTGACAACTTGCTCTTCAATTGCTTGGGTGTTGATTTAATCCACCCACCAGGAGGCCTTTCCCAGCCACTGTAGCCAGATCAGTCACATCTAGTACCTCTCTCCCACGTCATCCTGTTCTGACCTTATTAGTACATGGAAAGAGCTTATGTATTTATTGATTTATGTTAGGAATCAGCAAAATATGGCCCATAGGACAAATCCTGCCCTATCTTATTTTTGTAAATAATTTTATTAGAACACTGCCGTTTATTACATACTGCCTATGGCTGCTCTTGTGCTAAAACAATAGAGTTGAGTAGCTATGACAACAACTGTATGGCCCACAAAGCCTAAAATATTTCTATCTGGCTTTGTACTATCTGACTTTTGATCTATGAGTATATTCTCTGTCTCCTCACTCCCAAAATATGAAGAGACTGATTTGTTTACTGCTCTGAGCATAATACTGGTACCTGACATATAGTAGGTGCTTAATATTTGTTGCTGACCACTCACAGACTTAACAGGAGAAGGATAAATTGCATTGAATTGTACCCAAAGCTCTGAACTCAGCCACATATCTGGACTCATAGCTTTCTGGGTATATATGTGATGGACTCATATAAAGAAATTTGTAAATTGCCAAAGAATAGTCTGGGAAGGATTCTTTTTTCTTTTCTTTTTTTAGTGAGAGGAGGGGAGATAGAGACAGACTTCTGCATGCACCCCTATAGCGACCCACCTAGCAAACCCCTGTCTGGGGCCAATGCTCAAATCAACCAAACTATCCTCAGTGCCCAGGGCCAATGCTTGGAGGAATTGAGCCACTATCTGTGGAGGGGAAGACAGAGCGAAGGGAGAGAGAGGGGAAGAGATGGTCGTTTTTTTTTTTTTTGTTTGTTTGTTTTTGTTTTTTTTTTCTGAAGCTGGAAACAGGGAGAGACAGTCAGACAGACTCCCGCATGCGCCGGACCGGGATCCACCCGGCACGCCCACCAGGGGCGGTGCTCTGCCCCCCCAGGGGGCGATGCTCTGCCCATCCTGGGCGTCGCCATATTGCGACCAGAGCCACTCTAGCGCCTGAGGCAGAGGCCACAGAGCCATGCCCAGCGCCCGGGCCATCTCTGCTCCAATGGAGCCTTGGCTGCGGGAGGGGAAGAGAGAGACAGAGAGGAAAGCGCGGCGGAGGGGTGGAGAAGCAAATGGGCGCTTCTCCTGTGTGCCCTGGCCGGGAATCGAACCCGGGTCCTCCGCACGCTAGGCCGACGCTCTACCGCTGAGCCAACCGGCCAGGGCCGAGATGGTCGTTTTTTATGTGTGCCCTGACTGGGAATCGAATCTGGGATGTCCGCACACTGGGCTGACGCTCTACCACTGAGCCCACCACACAGAGTCTATGGAGAATATTCTTAAACCAAAGAATAGTTTTCACAGAAAATGCCTTGGACTCATTGCTGGGCTTATTGGGGGGGGGGGGGAAGAGCACTGTATTTTTTTATAACCTGGCTATGGTAAAAGAAAATGTCCTAAATCACCAGCCTGATTTGGAACTGAGAATCTGGGTAACATCTGGAAAACAAGAGCTTAGAGAAACAAATTCTAAAAACTTGTTGATAGTAACACCAGTTTGTTCCTTTTCTCTTCATTTCTTTGACTCTTGTCAATTGGTATTGCCCAGAGGTTTTATTGTTGTTGTTTTTTGTTGTTGTTTTTTACATATATTTTCAAAAGATAAAATGATGAAATTGACAACTCTCCCTAGTAGTAAAATATAAAGACACCATTTCCAGTCATTCTCTTTCAGTCTATATAAGTAGCTTACAATTTTAATCTATGGTAAGGTTCTCATTAAAAAATTCTTTAAGAAGTGGAAATTCTGACTGATTGAAACCCAGTTAATTCCTCTATGCCAGACAGATGTATCAAAACAAGCCAAAATCAACATGCTGCTTTTCAGATATTCTGTTTAAGGGGAAAAGATGAACTTCACAGTGTTTCGATTTTAAATAACCTACTTACCAAGATAGGAAGACTTACCCTGTCAGTCATAATACATGTCCTATCTGGAATTTTTATCAGATAGGTCTCCAGGCTGAGCTGCCAATGTCCTGACTTACCCACTCCTGAGCCAATATGGTTGGATGGTATTCACCCATTTTCTCTTCATTCTCTATAGTAGAGCCAAAGTGATTTTAAATACAATTTACTTACACAGGTGCCCTTATAAAAATTCTTTGGCATCTACCTATTTTTTTCAAGAGAAAGCCACAGCTCTTATCATACAGGTGGGTCCTCGTGACTTGACTCTGTGCCTGACCACCTCACGTCTCCCCTTCCCTGAGGTTCATATCACCCTCTCCTATACTTGGCCCTCTGCTCTGGAGGCTGCACGTCTGAGAGTTTTGATATCTCTGTCTTCCTTTCATCCCTTTTAGCTCTCCCTGCCTTGGCCTTTTCCCCAGTGCTCCTGAGTCTCGGCATAGGCTGCACCCTTCTGGCTCTGGCTGAAACACTCTCCTTCCTCCTGAACCTCCTAGAGTCTCAGCCCATACCTCTTCCTCCTAATAGCCTTTCATGATTCTAGAAGTCCAGATTAACAGAAACATCCTACAATAGGTACTACTATTGGGAATTCCAACTTCAAATCTAAGAAACGTATCACATGGAAGATCAGCGAAAGGGAGATCTCGATATTAAACTTTGATGTCTCCCCCAATATGATCTAAATTCTTAAAAGTCAATGCACCAAAGAAAACTGCTGTAAGGACTCACCCAAGCAACTCGATTATGCATCTCTTAGATAAATCTTCCAATGTACTGTGATTGGAAAAATCCAGGATTGTTCTTTTTAAAATATGGTGAAAGTTCTCTGTTTAAAATAGCATGCTAAATACATTTTAATCATTGATATATCTTGTTTTGAAAGCCCTTGACTTTCAGGAGAAAAGAGAGAGAACATGTGTGAAGAAAAGCCACTTGTAGTAGCTCTAACACCTAGTAATATGAGAAAGCACTGGGTTATTCTGGAGAAATACTTGTAACAGTATAAATAGGTCTGGAGATCATTGAATATAAAATTACACTTAAAATGAAACAAACAAAAAAACCTTTGACACATTTAACTGGGAATGACCGAACAACAAATCCTGGGTGGAGGCATTTTAAGTACATCAGCACCTCCCTCAGTAGCCTCTGGTTACATGGGAACAGCTAACAGTTAAAAAGCTAAGATCTAAATGGTTAAACTGCTTGCCACCTTTTCTATGACCTGCTTTGGGAAGGGAGTTGATAGGGGCATCTTAAGAATGAAATGAATTGATCTAAGAAATACCAACAAGGGCAGGCAGATAAGGTAATCTCACTACAGAGAGAACAACAGTTCACACCAGACAAGTCCCAGGACAATTCCAATTCCAGCCCTGTATAGACCTGGTAAGACCCAAAGGTGATCTAAATCTGAGGGCCTAGGACAGAGGGTGGCCCGGGACGTAGTGAATGAAGATGACTAGAACCTAAGTCCCATCTGTGGAAAGGTGTCTGAAATGAGGCAGGGGAGAACTGAAGACGAGGGACAGGCCAGGGTAAGGAGGCGCAGGATTGAAGGCAGTTTGGCAACCCTCCAGGAAGAGTCTCAAGGGCCAGAAGGCAGAGCCTCCTTCAGGGAGTGGTGGGACAGGAAGGTGGATGCACAAGCAGCAGACTGCAGCCCCTGGATGAAGAATTAGGGGGTTAACCCCTGTCAATCTCCAGGCATTTTATCTGCTGGGTCCAAGTGGTGATAAAGCCTCTGACCCTCTGCTTGTCACTGTCCAGGAAGCTCTTCACATCCTCCCAGAACTGCCTGGGTTCAACGATGAAAGGACATATGAGCCTGAAATGGGCTGCACCCACTGAAGGTCCTCTGTTCCGGGACCAGAAAAGACCAATAATAAAGCTCAGCCCCAGGCTCTCTGAGAGATGTCCCCAGGAAGTAAGTCTCTTGACCTTGATTCTTGTGCATTTCACTTCTGTTAGGAACATGGCTGTGTTATCCTTCTATGTCTGCATTTAAATAGAAAAACAAGTAACCAGGATGGGGGACAGCGCTCTGAAAACTGGACAAAGTAACCTCTCTTTTCTCTCTAACTCACCTTCTCTGGGAAAAGAAGGAAGGCAGAGAAAAGGCAAGAACTCTACTGTTTTTTGCCTCCCCAAAGCAGGATTTGAATTGCCCCTCTACCCCGAAAAATAGCATGCCTGCTCCACTACAAACCCATCCTACCAATTCCATGGTGCTTATTGAGATCCTATGAACTTCAAAGATTTTCTTTAACGACTCACCTTAAAATACAAAGAATTATAATGAGGGTTATCAGATAACTATATTCCTGACTTTCTAATTCAATCCGTGCCCTCCTAAAAGACACTTATGAAAAAAAAATTACTTTAAGAGAAGCAAGGAGAAGTGTGGAAATTTAAGTAGTGAAAAGAATACACACTCATATTCCCTGAACAAAGAAAATCTGTCAGGCAACATATTTTAACCAAGGGACATCTGAATATTGAAAGGCAAACTTCACACCCAGTCAGCAAGAGTGGTTCAAACAATCCTGGTGCTGAATGGGGGTCAGGGCTGTCATATCCAGATTAGCACAACAGACCAACATTTCACCTTCATTTAATAGTAACTTGCTTTTTAAATCTTTGTGCACCGTATCTCAGCAGGTCCAAGGGGCGTGATGTCTACTGTTTTCAACTCAATCAGGCACTCTAATGTTTTATAACATATTTTCAGGTTCAATAAGGAGATGTTAAAAGTGACTTTTCAAGAACTAACCTCTTTCTTTTATTTGTCAATTATTAATGTCTATAATCAATTAAATTATACTTCATTGTCAGAATTCTTAGTGTATGACTAATTATTTACATTGTAAAGCATGATCTCTACAAAGAAAGAGTTAATACAGTAATAGTATCCTTGAGAATTCTAGTAGTCGTCTGCACATTTCACATACTCATGCATTTGGTGAATAAATGAAGGATAAATTATGCATTAAGAAATGCATTGAACAATACTTCTTTAGAAACCTAAACATTCTCAGATTGTCGTTTCAAGATACAGTTATCCTATTTAAATCATTTACAAAATGGGACTTTTGTAATAATTATTTTGTATTTGTGCAAAACAGGTAACACTTATTCAAGTAAGCTGCTCTTTTTAGCTCAGAATTATTAATATTTAAAAACTAAAAATGAACCAACCCTTCTATGCACACTGGCAACCTCAAGGTGGCAAGTTCATGTTATTATAATCCATTCCTGTCCTCTTCAACCTTTCTTACACCCAAGTAATAAATCTCATGTGTTAGGAAAAGCGCTGCTGGTACGTTGAATAAGGATGATGTCAGGAGCAGAGACATGGCAGGAGCTCATGAGGCTCCGTATATGAAAAACCACAAAGGGCCATTTGTGCAGTGGGAACAGAAAGGAAATATGCTGAAATTATACGGCTTAGATGGTGCTTCCTTTTTATTCCATAAGCATATTATCTTAAATATTTTAAAGCAAAGACTTAAGATAATACTGCATACAGGAGCCAAATCATGGTTTATACTTTTGAACTGTTGTAATAATAAAGTTGACAAAGAGACACTCTGGAGTGTGGGACTTATACTCAGAAAAGAGAAAAATACCAGGCTTCCGCCTGCCACCCACCATAAGCCTCAGATTGCCACTGTCACAAAGTATGATGGGAGACCCATCATTTGAATACTTTATTAAGAAAAAAAATAGAAAGAAAAACATAGGTAAATTATTCACTTTTTGTTGCCCAACTTCCCTCATTGGTCTAGAGGTCAAGGCTCCACAGTGAAAGCAAAGTGGAGAGGTTTCCCCTTAATTATCTAAGTAATTACCTTAAATGTCTGCTTTGCTTTGGCTGTGGAGACATAGGCACAACCATGAAGACCCTACTGAAACAAGAAGATATGAAGTTCATAAAGTGCTCTCCACCTCCACTGCAGAAAGGCACACGAACATTACCTGGAAATGCAAACTGTGACCTTTTGTGACAAGATTAAAGAAATCCTTTTGGTAAAAGTTACATGAGAATGACTATTTGTATATATTTTTTTCATCTCCTCCAGCGAAAGGAAGTTTTATGGTTTAATAATCCACACTAAGTGATAATGGAAGCATACATCATCTAAGAATTGTCGACTGTGTTAGCCATTTGCATTTTAAAACACAAATGCTAGAATTATCTATGTTCTGGGGTCCTTTGGTTTTCTGTTCATTGCTCAGAACTCTTACTATAAAAATAAGAGAAACGTGTTAAGGAAGTAATTTTGCCTGGGAAACAGACATCAAGTCTGTGCCTTGTTTTAATAAGAGAAATGTTGCAGCAGACTCTAGAGAGTGTCTGATGAAGTCCTAGAAAAAAAATTGTTAAGTAAATGAAGCCATTATGTTCAATGTGAAACTTTCTACTTTGGGAGATATCCTGCCATCTTGTTCTAACTTCCCTGGTACCCATTCAGGTCACTGATGTTGGTCCTGCTTCTATTCAAGGCCCTACAAATATATTTACCCTCAGAGAACCATGTGATCCATGAGGCACTCTATCACATTCTATTATAATTAAAAATGAATTTATGTAGCACTCTAATCTCACAGTGATCACATACTCACAAAGAAACACTTTATCTAAAAGGTAATTTATAGAAAGGCCTTCAATCATAATTAAAGGTCATGCACCAGATTCTCTGTCTTAGCATTATGATTCTAAAGTCAAATGATCCTTGGGAAATATTTCTTTCTCGTTAATGTGATTAGATATTATTACGGTTTTAATTCCTTTATCTTTTAGTCAAGGCTATCTTCCTTTTATCTTTAAAATAGTTCATCTTCATCTTCATCTTTTTTTTTTTAAGAGAGAGATAGAGAGACAGGAACGGAAAGAGATAAGCATCAACTCCTAGTCGTGGCACTTTAGTTGTTCTTTGATTGCTTCTCATATGTGCCTTGACCATGGAAGCTACAGCAGAGTAAGTGACCCCTTGCTCAAGCCAGTGACCTTTGGGCTCAAGCTGGTGACCCTGGGGTCATGTCTATGATCCCATGCTCAAGCTAGCGACCCCATGCTCAAGTTGGTGAGCCCGCCCTCAAGCCAGATGAGCCCGTGCTCAAGCCAGCAAACTTAAGAGTTTTGTTTTTTTTTTCTTTTTGTATTTTTCCGAAGCTGGAAACAGGGAGGCAGTCAGACAGACTCCCGCATGCACCCGACCGGGATCTACCCGGCATGCCCACCAGGGGGCGGTGCTCTGCCCATCTTGGGGCGTTGCTCTGCTGCAATCAGAGCCATTCTAGCGCCTGAGGCAGAGGCCACAGAGCCATCCTCAGTGCCCGTGCCAACTTTGCTCCAGTGGAGCCTTGGCTGTGGGAGGGGAAGAGAGAGACAGAGAGGAAGGAGAGGGGGAGGGGTGGAGAAGCAGATAGGCACTTCTCCTGTGTGCCCTGGCCGGGAATCGAACCTGGGACTCCTGCACACCAGGCCAACGCTCTACCACTGAGCCAACCAGCCAGGGCCAAACTTAGGGTTTTGTATCTGTGTCTTCAGCATCCCAGGTTGCCACTTTATCCACTGTGCCATCGCCTGGTCAGGCTCATCTTTATCTTTCACTAGTTGATATATAATGTGTTATCCACCTGAGCTATGGTATTGCACATGAAGGAAGATCCTGTTCAATCTTTGAAGCCAAGATTTCAATAAAATTCAGGTTTCTCTGAAATTCTTTCAGTGCATATTGGAGGGTTTCTTTTTGCTATATGATGTTGAGTAAATACAAGAAATAGATGATATCTCCATGGTTGGATATGAGAATCCTCACCTTGCTTCTCAGAACACTTCTAGTTCTTTGTCATGTTGACTGTAAGTTGTTAGAAAATGGAGGCAAAAAAAGGTGTTTTGTTTTGTTTTTTAGTTGTTGTTCTTTTGACAGAGACAGAGAGTCAGAGAGAGGGATAGATAGGGACAGACAGATAGGAATGGAGACAGATGAGAAGCATCAATTCTTCATTGTGGCACCTTAGTTGTTCATTGATTGCTTTCCCATATGTGCCTTGACCAGGGGGCTACCACAGACTGAGTGACCCCTTGCTCAAGCCAGCGACCTTGGACTCAAGCTGGTGAGCATTGCTCAAACCATTTGAGTCCACGCTCAAGCTGGCGACCTCAGGGTTTCAAACCTGGGTCCTCTGCATCCCAGTCTGACGCTCTATCCACTGCTCCACCACCCAGTCAGCAAAAAGGTGTTTTGTGACTATCACTGTGGGAGAGGAAATTTGTGTTATATACATTGTGGTTCCAAGTGCCTCCTTGTACAAGGCTGAAGTCCATCTTAGCCTTAGGTGGGTGGATAATGTGACATTAATAAAGCTTTTAATGTTCTGTGGGCCATAGGAGTTTCCTTAATTTTTCTATTAACTCATGATGTTAAAAGACCATGAATATAAAAAACTGAGTCCTGGACTGGGTAGTATTATTATGGCTGACACATTGATGGGTGATGACAAATTAATATGTTACTACTACATGGGTGTTACAGTTTTGAAATTGGGATTCTCAGAAACCTTTTGCCTGATGCCAAAGTGAGAAGATGGATTTTAAATCAGGCTTCCCTTGACCAGCTTTCAAATGATGCCTCAGAGAAACTCTCTAATTATCTCTGTCCCACATACTCTGTGAGGCTGGATTTCAGAAAAATAAGACAAATGACTGTGTTCAGAGTGAAAGTCAATGACTGTTAACCAAGGTGTTGGTTTCTTGGAAAATGAACAAATAAAACATTGGAAGGATTGTATTTTGTTTGATTAAGGGATGAAAAAACCCTTTCCATGGTGATTTCTCAAATAATTATAATTTTTTTCATAGAGTTTAGAGCCCCCTAAAATTTGTCTCTAACACAAACTAGATTATAAGAACCCTGAGCCAGAGAAATAGCATTTCTCCATAATAGCCAAAAGTATGAGAAGGACAAGGTGTGAGTGCAGTGCAGGATTAGAAATTAGCAAGAGAAGCGAGTATGTAAAAGAAAGCTGAAACTAAGAGAAGAGTCATGAAATGTGATTTCTTGCTGGGGTTCTTTTAGGGAAATGTCAAATAGCTCTCTAAATAACTCACTGATTATATATATATAATTTATATATATAATTTCTTTTTTTTTAGTAACATTGGGATTTTTATTATAAAACAAATTGAGAATATATCCTAAGGCCAATATTATTGTTGTTGTTGTTATTATTATTCAGTGAGAGGAGGGGAGGCAGAGACAGACTCCCACATGTGCTCAGACTGGGATCTACCTGGAAAGACCACTAGGGGGTGATACTCTGCTCATTTGGGGCGTTGCTCTGTTGCTCAGCAGCTAAGCTCTCCCTACTGACTGAGGTGGAGGCCATGGAGCCATCCTCAGTGCCCAGGGCCAACTTACTCCAATTGAGCCATGGCTGCAAGAGGATAAGTGAGAGAGAGAGAGAGAGAGAGAGAGAGAAGCAGATGGGTGCTTCTCCTGTGTGCCCTGAATGGGAATCAAACCTGGGACTTCCACATGCAGGCCAACACTCTACCACTGAGCCAACCAGCCAGGGCCCTAAGATCAATATTAAACTGAAATCTTTACATCTTGTTCCTCCCAAAATCCTCACAAAGATTTCCTCAAGATCTTAGCATGCTTCTAACAAGATGGCAGGAAATGGCAGAATGTATCCTGAAATAACACACAACCAAGCCTCAAACAAAAATGTTAAGACTAATAGAGTTGAAACATGCCATTCCAGTGAACTCAGTAAGACTCCTGCAATGAAAGGCTGGGCAGTTAGGAAAAGGAGGCACTTGCTGGGTCCAGGTCCAAGGTTCCGAGTTTTTATGGAGGAACTGAAATTCAAAATGTCAAGTATTAGAGAAGAAATGCACAAGGTGTAAAATAACCAAGTCACACAGAAGCTTAATTCATTGATTTTATGAAAAAGATAAACCACCCCATAAATGAGTCGTATTTTCTTACAGTCCCTGCTGTAATGAAAATATTTCCACCATGCTTGACTACATTCACTACAAACTCAAGATGGCCACATTTGCAAAGTACATTCCTCAATGAATCTGGCTGTATCCTGTTTATGCAACTCAAGCCCATGGGAGAATTATATATAATTTATAATGTCAGATATTTCACAGATTTATGCTTTGGCTGCTAGAAGACTCATTAATAATTCAAGGCCATGACACATTATGTATAAATTGTTTCATTTCTTTTCCTTTGGCAAAAAAAAATATATCATTCATATTTTTAATCATTAAAATCATTCACATTTATATCAGCAGAGAACATATAAACCAAGAAATTGCTGTTGTTAGGAAAACTACAAAAGGAAGGAAGAGAAAAATCTTATAAACTTTACAAATTCACGTTATTGTGTAATATCTACTTTGTAATGCAAGTCAAATGAGACTTAAATCAAAAACACAGTGAATGACTAAGTGTTTCCATTTTTGTTAAGATAAAAAAAAACTTCAAAGGGAAATTTTATAGTGTGAAGTTTAAAATATATGGAATCTAACATATAAAAATTTATAATATGATTTAACCCTAGACTAACCACTTATTAGCTGGATTACCTTGGGAAAGTTGTTAAATCTTTTATCTGCAGTTTACTCAATTTAAAAAGATATGTAAATTAACAATCACTGATTTTTCTCAGAGAGTAGTAATGAAAATAAAATGAGAATGTACAAGTGAATATACTTTATAAACCATAGAAAAGTAAGGTATTCTCTACCACCATCAAGAAAAAGGACAAAAATAGTTCAGAAAAAAATGTTATTTACAAATTATGTAACATCCATTTTTAGGGAACTTGCTTTTAAAAGCACTAATTGCTATGTTAAAAGTTTTCAGTTTGTCCTTTGGCCTAAATCTAATTTAAACCCTTTCATTAAAGTATGAAGAGGTACACAAAAACAATTTTACCTTCCTCCTTTTCCACAGCATGTTCAGAAACTTCTTTCATACATAATCAAATTAAAGGATTAAACCCTAATTGCATAAAAGCAAACTGAAAATGGATATATATTTCATTGAGAATATCCCTTAGTTTCTTCATTCCCAGAATAAATTTTGGCTTCTGGAAGATTATTCAAGTCTGGTAAATATATGTATTTTTAAAAATCAATAAATATGTTGTACAATACGAAAACCATTCTGGTTGGTTTTTCTGAAAAAAAAAAATTAGGGGGGGTTGTTGTTGTTTTTTGTAATGTTCATTGTTTCCTGGGTACTTTCTTCTGACCTTCCAATGGGGGTTGACTATTAAATTTCTATTTTGCCAAAGCACACCAGCAAAGGGATGAGTGAATTAGGAGCTGCACATTAAGTACGGTTCAATTATTAACGGATGCTGAAAGGTTGAGGAACAATACTCACAACATGACATGCTGAAAGACTAGACAGTCTGAAAGAGAATGAAAGCATAGACTGTAATTAAAACCATGGGCTCTGCAGTCAGACATCTTTAATTCAAAGAAAGGTTTTGACTCTTACAGCTGTGTGGCCTTTGGCAAGTAATTAATTCCCTAACGTTTGGTTTCCTTATTGTGAAAATGGAAATCATAATAGTGTCTCTTTCAAAGAGTTGTGAGGGCTAAATAAAAGAATCCAAGGAGAGTAGTTAGACAAGCACCCGACACACTGACGACATACAGGGAATATTAAATGGTATATGTAATGAAACGTGGACAAAATAAAAGTTTATTTTTCTCACAAAATTCTTGACTAGGGGTATAAATTTCAGGCACAGAAAAATCAACTTAATATTTCTCTTAAAATCAAAATGCCCAATCGTTGGATTAATCAACTTTCTGATATTGCTCCTTTTCACTACACATACACACACCATACTATAATACACACACACATATATATATGTATATATATACATACACATATACATGTATATATACATATGCAACAAATCTATCTTCATAGCAGAAAAGCTACAGCAGTGCAAAAATTGGAAATCACAGGACATGAAGCCACTGAATTTTCCAATGCTTCTAGAAGTTTAAATAATTTTGATTTGTGGCTGGTGAGAAAAAATTTTTCAATCTATTCTACATGCAAGGTGAAAGAGAGTCACAAATGTATTGTACAATTTACAGGCATTGTAATCCAGGTGAAGATGAGTAAAAGTACTAATCAGGCCAGGTGAAAGGTAAACATAAATTTTAAAACTACTCATGGCTAGGTGCCAATAATACCAAATTCTCAGGAGAAAGGATCTTTGGTTTTGAGTTCTCATTTATGTATTGTTCTTCTCACTTGATATACCCTCTTAACAGTTCCATGGAAAGAGAAGTAAATTATCTAACTTAAATAAGAATAGAGATTTGCCCATATATACATATTAGCTAATCTTTCCGTTCTTGTAAAAGACATCAACTAACATTTTTCTTGCTTTTAAAGGTGGATGCAATCTGCAACAAAGTCTAGTTTAAATTTTTCTATGTTTAAAATTTTTCAATCTTAAGAAATAAATCTCAAAAAACAACACCCTAACAGCCAATTTATTTTTACAGCAATGGTGAATCATTACTCGTTTATTTTGCATTCACACAGGACATATGCTTTTCTCAGAAAGAAGAGTTTAAGAGGACCTACTAACATTTGCAAAGTCCCTTGAGAGATGTGTTACCAAAGTGTAAATTAGAACCATGTTATTAGCCCAGCCTCATGAAACATGAATGAATTCCAAACAAATGAGTGTCTTTAATGGAGCAAAATATTATAAAAGTAACTTAAAATCTGATATTATAATGTTTGAATACATTTTAAATGTTGCTGCTTGCTTTTCCTGAATAAGTGATCTTTTAAGGAAGTTGGGCAAAGAAAGGGGCCCAGTCTGAAAATATTCATGTGCTAATAACAGCCATCTCTCTCACCATGGATCAGAGCACTATAACTGTTGTCTGAGATTTTGCACACATCAGAGGCAAACATGGTCATATTTTCCCTAGAAATGAATGAAAGACATTAGATGATTTTGAAATCCTAATCACTGCTCTTATAAATTGTTAAATTGCAGGAAAGGTTTACATTAAATTTTTTTTAAAAAATGAATTTTTGACATTCACCTGCTCAGTAATGGCTATCTGTACGTTTCTACCAAGATAAATGGAAGTATTATTCTGCTTGCTACTTGTTTAAAACTCCTTTGCAATTTTACATAACAGCGCATTTTTCATTACCAGGAAAGGTATGCAATTTGAACCATGCTACTTTTTTTACTCACAGTAAATCCATATGTGTCATCAGAGCAGAAAAGGAAATAATATCAGTCACTATCATTGGACCTTCCCTTAGAGTGAGTCCCAGAAGACATTGCCCGGCTGAGTTGCTATAGCAACAGAGCTCTGGTGCCTCTTTTGCTTGGTTTGTTACCGTGAGTTGATTTTTACCGCACAGGTATAATCCTGAAGAATTTTTATAGTAAAGAAGAAATTACAATGAATCAATAACAATGTGTGTGACCTTTCCATTAATCCAAGATGATTTCATTTAAAAGAAGTATAGCAAAGGTGACTCCATAACATTTCAAATCCCTTTGCTGATTTCCAATTAAATTATTCATTCTTTTCTTTAGGCTCTTTATTTTTTTCTCTTTTTCTTTTTTCTTTTTTTCTTTATTTCTGAAGCTGGAAACGGGGAGAGACAGTCAGACTCCCACATGCGCCCGACCGGGATCCACCCGGCTCGCCCACCAGGGGCAACGCTCTGCCCACCAGGGGGCGATGCTCTGTCTTCAGGCTCTTTAAATAGTCACACTTCTTAGTTCCCTTAAGGCAGGGTATTGCCATGTGAAAAAGAAAATTCCCTGAACCATTAGGGTGTTAGCATGAAACCTCATCTGATTTTTTTTGCAAGATTTTATTTTATTTTTATTTATTTTTCTATTAAATTTTTGGGGTGACATTATTTAAAATGATTATATAAGTTTCAACCATACAATTCTATGATACATCATCTTTATATTGTATTGTGTCATATGGTTTTACCTAACTATGAAAGTCTGCTATAAAAATGTCTTGATATAATATTAATCCACTTTTAAAATATCTACAATTAGCAAGAAGACTCACAAGACTCTACTGGCAATATAGATTTATCTTCTGACTTTATTTAAAAAGTTATCAATACAGATAATATAATACACCTTATAATGTATATAAGTCTAATTGGCTTTGACTATTAAACTAGATAGGTCATACAAAGCTTTTTGAACAATGTCGGGCATACAAATAAACACCTAATAAATATTGTTATAATTTTTATTACTCTCATAACACAGTCAAACACATTATATCTTTTTCTTTATAGTAGAAACTATTGATTATAGAACTGTAATGCCTTTTATATTCTGATATCTTTAAATTAAAAATGGTATAAGGAATATACTACTGTGTAGCTGAACCTAAAATATATTGTAAAAATGTGCAGCTTTATTTTAGAGGGCTAAATTTGTGAATAAAATATTTGTACTTAATTGACATGCCATAGGGAAGCAGCTTGGAGTGGAGTGTATTATGGGTTTGGGAGTCAAAACTTCAACTTTGTGCCTGACCAGGCAATGGCACAGTGGATAGAGAGTCAGCCTTGGATGCTGAGGACCCAGGTTCTAAACCCTGAGGTCACCAGCTTGAGCACAGGCTTACCAGCTTGAATGCGGTGTCACCAGCTTGAGCGTGGGATCATGGACATGACACCATGGTCGCTGGCTTGAGCCCAAAGGTCACTGGCTTGAAGCCCAAGGTTGCTGGTTTGAGCAAGGGGACACTCGCTCTGCTGGAGCCCCCTGGTCAAGGCACATATGAGAAAGCAGTGAATGAGTCAAGTATCACAACTATGAGTTGATGCTTCTCATCTCCCTTTTTTCCTGTCTGTCTCTCTCTCTAAGAAAAAAAAAACACTTCAATTTTGTTTTTCATACTACTTACTTCAGACCTAGGCTCTGTAAGGTTGGGGCAGAGGGGTGTCACCTGTAACAAAGGATGGAAACACTGCCCTGGCCGGTTGGTTCAGCGGTAGAGCGTCGGCCTGGCGTGTGGGGGACCAGGGTTTGATTCCCGGCCAGGGCACATAGGAGAAGCGCCCATTTGCTTCTCCACCCCCACCCCCTCCTTCCTCTCTGTCTCTCTCTTCCCCTCCCGCAGCCGAGGCTCCATTGGAGCAAAGATGGCCCGGGCGCTGGGGATGGTTCCTTGGCCTCTGCCCCAGGCACTAGAGTGGCTCTGGTCGCTGCAGAGCAACGCCCCCTGGTGGGCAGAGCGTCGCCCCTGGTGGGCGTGCCGGGTGGATCCCGGTCGGGCGCATGCGGGAGTCTGTCTGACTGTCTCTCCCCGTTTCCAGCTTCAGAAAAATACAAAAAAAAAAAAAAAAAAAAGAAAGGATGGAGGATGGAAACACTTTCTTGGCTGTAGTAGTAAAGGGGAATCAGTGAGAGTGTATGTAAAGCACTTGCTACAATGCCAGGCTCACATGATATTTTAAAAGTTTTAGCTGTCTGTTCTTCAAAGTTTTGCAGGTTATTTCCTTGAACCATAATTACCAAATGGATCTTTAAGGCAAGAATGAGTATAAAGTCAATATTTCTTAGCAGTACTTTCATATATACATATATGGGTTTTAACTCTGGCAAATATAGAAAACTTTCAATTCAGTATAACTCTGTTACAAATTAATTTTTTAAATTTGCTTTGATTGATAAGTCCTTTTCCAAAGTATGTTTTCCTGACCTCCTATCTCATCATGATGTTCTGGGGGAAAGTAAAAAAAAGTGGGAGAGGCCTGACCTGTGGTGGTGCAGTGGATATAGTGTCGACCTGGAAATGCTGAGGTCGCCTGTTCAAAACCCTGGGCTTGCCTGGTCAAGGCACATATAGGAGTTGATGCTTCCAGCTCCTCCCCCCTTCTCTCTCTCTCTCTTCTCTCTTTCTGTCTCTCTCTCCTCTCTAAAAATGAATAAATAAAATTTAAAAAAAAAGTGGGAGAAAGGCAATTTCTATGGTCAGATACATTTGGAAAACATTATGGATTCACTATGTACGATGGGATTAATAGATCATATTAATATATTCATCCCTTCAAGAAATCCCAGATCATTCCAGATAAACAAATCAATACTGTTTAGTGGTAGAGAACGTAAATTCAGGAGTTGGAGCCTTTGAACCCCACTTTCACCATTTATTAGCTTATATCTTTGAGAAGATATTCAACCTCCATGTTTCAACTTCCTCATCTGTAAAATAGGAAAGGCAACAGATTTCCCATACTGGGATGAGAAGAAAAATGGGATCCATCATGTGCTCAGACAGAGCTAACAGAGTCAGTAATCAATATTAAGAGTTAATAAAGAAGCCTGTTATAAATTCTTTATCATGATAACACTTCTTTATAAATAATACTTTTGAACACCTTTTGGAACTATTATTCCTTGGAACACGCCTTGAACAAAATTCAAGTACAATGTCAGGGTAGTGATAAGTTGTAATTAAGTAAAAAAGAATTCATCAAATTAGTGCCCAAAGCAAGTAGCACAAAAAGCTACCTTACAACATATGAACCCACCAGCTTGCATGTTATTGTGCCAGAAAGTCTTACTAACAGAACATTAAACGATGTTAAGTATAAAGATCTTACCCCATGGCCATTTGACTCATTAGAGCCATTTATAAATCACTTTATCATATTAGCACAGATCAGTTTATCATAGTAGGTTACTGGCACGTCACTAAAACTTAAGCTTTAAAGGAAAAGGATGTCATGATTAAATCATTCATGCCCAAAGGAGAGAAAACTGAGTCCATGGCTCAATTATGGTGTCTGCAGAGAGAAGGGACATTATACCCATGTTTGCATGTTTTTTAATACTAACCTAAAACAAGTTGAGAGAGTTTTTTAAATGGAGAGATAAAATAGTAAAGGAAGATAAGAAAAGGTAAAGGCTTCAGCCAAGAAAAAATATGCTATAATTTCATAACAAAAATGCAAAGTCCTTCTTGAAATATAACACGATGACTCCAATAAACCTCCCTACCCTTTTCCAGAAAATGGGAAGCTTAGCCACAGGACTAGAAAAATAAGCAGTTCGCTAATTAATATGATATCTTATAAAAGTCCCTTTATTCTCAAATTTGTAACTGTATCAGGCTACTGACTTCTTTTGAAGGGTTCATGGTGCTCACATCATCAGAAGTAAATGCAAAACAAAAAAAATATTCATAATTATACACCCTCAACACCTCAACAATTAAAAACTATTTTCAATTATTCCTATTCCCTTCAAATCTTAATCACAAGTATATATCAGTTTTACGCAGAGATATTTTTATATGTAAATACTATCTCAAAGTCTGTTTTTTTCCACATAACATAATATCTTCATTATTTTCTCACAAGGATACAAAGATATCTTCAAAATGATCCTTTCTACTACCTGGATGGTTATAGTTTCCCCTGATCAGACATGCAATGATTTCTAATTATGGCGTTGTACAACTTTCTTCCTTCATATAGCTCTTCCTGACTTTTAGACCGGTAGTTTTCAGCTTCAGCCCACTTCAGAATAACTCAAAGGGCTTGTCAGAACACAGGTGGTGGGGCCCACCCTCAGAGAGCCTCTAACTGAGTAAGTCCTGGTAAGGCCAAAAATCTGCAGTTCCAACCAGTTCCCAGGTCATGCGGATGCTACTAATCTGGGGATCACTTTTTTAAAAATACCATTAGATTGTTTACATAGAAATTATCATCACTGAATTGAGTTTGACAAATAAAATAGCACAGACCTTTGATGGCACCTGAGAAAGCTTTCTTATAAGCTCACACACGTTCATATTGCCAATCAACTTGTTAACACTTGAAACTTGGGTAGAAACTAACTGAATGAACAAATGAACAAAGAAGAGTTCTTACTTCTCTCCTCCTCCAGATCATACCATTAGGCCTGAGATTCATCTATTTACATTTAAAAGATACATAGCATGGCTAAATTATCATATCTACCTCTCTGTTACCACATAAATCAGCAGGGAGGTTTATCACTGTCCAAATTCAATAGTCACTGAAATACTTATACTTTGAAGGAAAGTAAATTAGTATCTTCACTACACAGGCACAAATTAGTTGCATTTATCTTGCTTGTCCATCAGATTGTTCAATACACCAGTGTTGCTCATTGGAATGTATAGAACAAAAGTATGGCTTTGAAAATTATTTTTGATAAGCTAGAAACAAGGTAATTCCCACACTGGCAGGGATTATTAGCATAATTGTATAAAAGCCAGTTAAAACCTCAGAGGTTTTCCACTATAGTATTGGATTCTTTATATTTGGGTAGAGACTAATCCCTCCCTCTGAAATGGAGACACATGCACATAAGCAAACATGCCTACATCACCATATAAGCGCCTCTACATAAGCGCACGCTACGTAGCCATGTATGTGAAGTGTTCATTCATACACTGGTTTCTAGAAAACCACAGACAAGGCATGCTTAGCAAAGATATCCACTGCAGAAAATGTCTTCTGGGCTCCTTGACTGTAATTTGCTCACATTCTTATATTTTTTCATTCTTATTTGCTGTTACTGTATCTGTCTGTATGTATAAAGAGAAGATGTGTTCATATACATGAGAATCATTAAACCATATGTAGGTAAAGTGATTGGGTATTGTCAACAAAACCTTGGAATTTGGCTAGCAATAAAATTGTTAAATCAAGGGTACATGTATTACATGCAGACTTATGAAGAGAAACCTGTAAGTATCTATTTCTAAGAGAGAGTATTTTTCTGAGTCACTGTTTTGACAATTGTGTTATATTTACATAAGAGCTAAGTCAGCAGTTCCTTGCATGGACAGGTTCATTATGGGCATAGGAAGACACTGCTATTTTCCGGACTGACAGAAAACTGGGGGATAAAAGTTAAGATACCAGGTATATTTCGTTTTATAGAATAATATGCATAAATGCATCTACTTATTATATATTATGTAGTAAATATGACCATATTTAGTAGCCTCAAAAAGATATGACAAAGTTTAAAATATGCCAATGTTAAAAATGTAAGTTTAACAAATGCAGAACTTCAGCAGCGACACTGTGAGGTCATCATTCCCCACTGAGAATTTAACTAAAGGCATTTACTACTTAATCCAGGTGTTTAGAGAGCCATCAAATTAAGACATTAGCAGCAACAACCATATGATCATTTGCAAAACAATACCTCTGAGGTTTTTGTTGTTGTTGTTGAGTAATAACTGCCAGTTCCTTATGGTGAGTTAGTGCAGAATGACAATCAATTATAGTTCCTGCCAAAAATCAAAAGTACTACCCAAAGTGTATACTCATCAATGAGATGGTAATTAGTTTGTGCATTCAGTGATGAGAAGGAAACGGAGAAAATGTGTAATGAACAATGCTTGTCTGTGAAGTGTCAGTCCCTAAACTCAAGGGAATGGGAGGTCGGAAGCCTCTAGGGGTAGCCTAAAACAACAGAGGAGTCTTTGTAGAATCACTCTCCTCTAATGGGGTGGGAATGTATGCTTGGCAAGCCGAAGGAATAATAATTTCAATAACTATTATGTTAACAAATATCTCCCTTCTTTTGACAAATAGTTTTACTTTACAATTTAGGCAGCCACATAATGATTTCTTTTTAAAAATTAAAAATTGAAAAAATAGGTTAATTATAAAGTAAAATCTGTTTTTAAAAAAATAGTTCAAATTAAATGTAGACAGCACAAAATGAAAAAAAGTGAATGACTAAAGTTTGTTAAAACACCTGTCAGAGCAGCACTACGCCCTCCCTTGCTGGCCAGTCAGTGAATAGCCACTGTCATCTTCCTTACTGCAGGCTTGCCTGGAGCATTAGAAGCAGGAAACTGAATGTGCACAGTATGTTACAGTGTGTTCTGCTGAAACACACTGGTATTTAATTCAAATCCTATCACTAGGGAAGTTAATGTAATTTTTTTCAGTAAAGCAAATCTCAATTCCTCTATAAATAATACATGCTCAGATTTTACTAAAAGGAAACCATTTTCTGAAAAGAAAAATGGAACACCAAAATATATCTTACATGTTAAATACAACTTAAATTTATGTTATTTACAAGTATAGATATTATATTCTTTGACAATTGACTAAATAGAAAAGACCCGACACAAATAAACAAACTTTATATATATATAGTTTTTGGTGTGTGTGTGTGTGTGTGTGTGTGTGTGTGTGTGTGTGTGTGTTTTTGCCTAAAGATATTAGGTTACATTAGAAGATAATGCATATAATTTATGTGTTTTGTCAATACTTCTATCATAAAAGGAATAATTGTTTACATGAATAAAACCCTGTTTGGATTCTAGGCTCAAGGGCCTAATGTTCTCAAGGAGCCTGAGTCTCAACTGAGAAAGAAAAACATAGTAAAATTTAAACACATCTTTGGAAATACCAATTCACTATTTTTTAATGTACTAAAGGGAAAGCAGGCAGCTTGGCTGAAATAAACCTGTCTGTGTTCCTTATAACAAGGAACAAGAGAACACTAAGCACTGATGGGGACAACTGTTTATCCTAGTGAGGTGTAGTCAAATCCCTAATAATAACATATCATTACATCCCTTGCATTGCTATTCCCAAGCAAAGTATCAATTATTACTGGAATTTTTTTTTCAATCAATAAACACTGACTTAAATCAGATTAAAATACAAAATGATTGTCAGGATTACTGAAGGCTAATTATGATCCAACTTTTCTTCAAATAACCTTAAAAACTTGCCATGCAAATGATTTTCAGTCAAAAATTAAGAAAGCATTACATAGACAAAACTACTGGGCCATCACTGAGTTGAGTGCTGTTGAGAATATTCATTGATTATACTAGATGTACACATTCAAGTCACTCTGCTCCATAAAGTGAAATAACAAGCGAGATACCTGTAAGTTATTCAAGCAGAGACTATAACTCCTTTCTATCATAACCCTCTGTTATTTAGGAAATGACTAAACAATAAGGTAGAAAATATTCAGATGTATCCACTGGAAGTTTCTAGGACTATATCAGTGTTACGGCTTTCATCTTCTTATTTCTGAGAAGAATAATTATTGATCTTATAAAAAGTCACAAACTTATTTTGTGAGATTAAGTTTTCTTGATTATTACCAAAACAGATCACAAATTAAAGGCTGGACATGTTACTTTACTGAGCCACTAACTTCAACCTATAACTGCTCATGATATCTTGTCTCCTTTCTCATGAGGACAGTGCAAAATGCTCAGAGACTACCAAACCATTCATTGGCACAGGTATACATTCCTTTATCGAGCCCCAGAGAACTAATGAAGAAATGGCAGTCGACATTTAACCAAGTTATGGTAACGAGTTTCCAGTCTACTCACTCTGGTGCATAACCCAAACCGCTTTAAAAATCATGTTCAAATACTTTGAAAGTTACCAGGACCAACAGGAAGATCTTCCTGAGGTTGAGATATGAAAGACCAGGGCAGAATATTGATTTCTGTTTCCCAGGGGGGATATATGTGTGTATGTGCGAGTATTGTGCTGGGGGGGGGGGAGAAGTTCCTTTGAGACTAAATATATATAAAAAAAGACATTTGTTTTTTTCTTTCCCTGATTGTATTTTATCTCTACGATCTATTTGTTGTGCATGTTTCTGTAAATGTAGAAAGAGATAGTTCTATTTATTTAGCCCTCAGCAATAATTTGTACGATACATTTTAAAATCTTCATACCTCCTGTCTTCAAGTCCAATTGTTACCACCACAGGGGAAGTTTCTGCTTAATTATCGGTCATATTTTCCTGTTAGTCTCATAAAGGGCAAGATATCCAGTGAAAAGTAAAACTTTACCCTAATGAAGAGGATCTTTTCTCCCACTCGGTATCTTCCTTGAGACAATCTCTCCACGCAGAATTTATTTGGGCATTTGCAAGGAGGATCCTCAGAAATCCTTTTCACCTGAAATAGAAGAGTTAAAGCAAGTTCATTCTCCTTAATCAAGTCCCATTTCTATTAATTTGTTCTGTGATTTCACAGGGGCCTGTGAACCCACAGACCATTATTGCTTTTAAATTTGTTCTATATCAGACTATGAATGTGATATGAGCAAAGAAATAGCACATTAAGTCCTAACTATGTAAAGGTCAGGCCCAGAAGGCGTTTTGTGAAGGCCAATTACTGCACTATGGCACGAGGCGGGTGATGACAGCGACAACAATGCTGGAGAACAATGATGAGCAAATCAGCTGGCAGCGTAGGAATGATGGTCTGGTTCTCATTCTGAGAGGATTATAAAGATCATGTACATCGGGTTGCTAAGATAAACATATTGAAAATAGAATAGAGTGTATATTAACATAGCATTGGTCTCCTCATTATAATTTGACAGTATTAATTTTACCCATTTTAAAATAAATGAGAATTTAAAAAAATGTTTAATGAGACTATTATTTCATTTTATTTTGAACTTAAAGATTTTCCATTAGAAGTCACCTCTAACCCACTCAGGCTTATCCAACAATTCACTCCACCTCAGAAAGGGCTACCTACCTAAACTTACATCTCTGGCAATATCTTACAATTTACAAGTTTCATAGAATTCATGTCTCAAATTTATCTCTATTTCATTTATCTATCTCCCTATTCTTGAAAAAATACCTAATCTAAATGGTATGTGCACAATGCTTATAAGTAGTTGTGACTATCAGAAGACAATGGATAGTCCATGACTTTAGGAATAAAATTTACATTTATGTTTTCCTCAAATGAGAATGCGGTATCTCATAACTGTCCTCTCTTCAACTAACCAACCAGCCAATCCAAAACAACAATGTTCTGTGTTTTGAGTCAAAGTTTCCATGGAAGATCTAAACAATGTGCAGCCTGCATTTGAGAAGCTAGATAGAATAAAGTTTGTTTCTGAAGGAATTGGCTTGGACTCGCCCCCACTCAAATTCTCTCTTCCATAGAGATCTGGTTCCTAGAGCACTGTCATCAAAGATATTCAATCATTTCCTCAAATAATGCAACATCTGACTTCAATCAGCCTTCTACTGTGGAATCACAATCAGTAAAAACTGGAAAAAGTAGCATATAAACTCACTTATGTGCTGGTATAAAAGACTTAAACAGCTTGGTTTCCCTATATCAAAGGGATTCCAGAAAGCAGAGAAGCATAAAAACTAGAGGAAAGCTAGAAAAGGTGGAGGAATCCTGAAGAAAAGTTATCTTAGGAACTACAGTTTTGCCTCAGTGAAGACCTATAAGGAAAAACCAACACTACAGCTGGGGAAAGAGAAACAATTTCGGGAAACATATTTTCATCAGTCCCTTTTAGAAACTCTAATTCTTTTGTGTTTTTGTTTGTTTCTTTCTTTGTTTTTAAGCAGAGAGAGACAGGGACAGATAGATAGGAAGAAAAGGAGATGAAAAGCATCAATTCTTTGTTGCAGCACCTTAGTTGCTCATTGATTGCTATCTCATATATGCCTTGACTGGGGGCTCAAGCCGAGCCAGTGACCTTGGGCTCAATCCAGTGACCTTGAACTCAATCCAGCAACCTTGGGCTCAAGCCAGAGACCAAAGCCTCAAACCAGCAAACTTGGGTTTCAAGCCAGCAACCATGGGGTAATTATCTATGATCCCACACTCAATTCAACGATCCCACACTCAAGCTGGATGAGCCTGCACACAAGCTTGTGACTTCAGGGTTTCGAACCTGGGTCCTCTGCATCCCAGGCTGATGTCTAACCACTGAACCACTGCCTGGTCAGGCAGAAACCCTAATTCTACCAACATATAAACCTACAATTCTTAATACTTATTCTTAGAATATAAAATTTCATATCAGTTATTAGTTAACCTTAATTTCTCTTTGCTGGATTGTGAGTTACTTATGGGTTAAGATAAGTGTTTCATTACAGTTTTATATCCTTGAAATAAAACACAATGCCTTAATGGCATATACTATGTGTTTAAAAAATGCATATTGAATAAATAAATTAATGGATAAATTTAAAAATGAGTCTACACAGAACACAGGGGGAAACGGGCGCAACAGACTGAGACTGGATTCAAAGAATCTTACAGATGGGTTTCATGGAAAAATGAGAAAACTGCCTAACATCAAGTTAGAGATTAGGCTCGCATATTTCAGTTCTGAATTTCTTCTACTACACGTACTACATGACACTTGGTCCATAGATACATCCACCTACTCCCCCAGTATTAACAGAATTCTGTCCCTGGGAACTTTTTTGTATGAATATTCTTAAACAAGATGGTGATAACAGAACAATAAATCAGCATCATAAAGGCACAGGGCCCAAACTTCAGGAAAGCCTTGCTTGGCACAGCCTTCCTGCCACATAATAACTAAGCAAAGAGGAAGCCGGTGTTCAAGTTGTTCCTCTGTTAAGAAATGACAATTACAAGTATGTGCAAAAAGTTATTTCCATCTCCAAGTGTTCTTAGACAAAACACAGAAACTGCCAGTATCAAATGAAGTGAAATACAGAATAGATACATATTCTCAAGTGACTTGCTTTTCTCTAAGGCCTCTCAAGCTTTGAAAATGGACTTGGAAAAAAAAAAAGAAAATGGACTTGGTTTTTAAACTCAAGGGCTGTTTTGTAGTTCTGTGAGGGGTGGAGGCCGAAAAGGAAGAGACAAGGCCAGACTGTGGGTAGTGGAAATAGATTGTTAAGTAAACAGTGACTGATGACATCTGTGCTTCTTACGTTACCTTGGGATAAGTCAGCCTGGCAGGTGTTCCGTTTGGGACCAGGAACCCAGCCAGCTTTCTGCTAAAATGGGATTTCAAGAGGAGCCTGATTACTCAGAATTATACTATCTCTCATCCCCAGACTGAGGAAGTTGATGGAAAAGAGGAAGAAAGTAAGAATGGTTTCTTAGAACTGCATTCAACACATTGTGTGGGAACTAGCTCAGCATGAGGGAATGTAAAGAGGACTAAACCTGACCCCGCCGTTTTATCACCGATGAATCGCTCTATCAGGACATTGGGAGAATAAATTATTCTGAATGGACTCCACTGTGTGTTCTTTTATAATATCTTGATTAAAGAAGGGGGGGTGCATTATCCACAGAAATGGTCACCTATTTGTTTTTTTTCCAATTTTTCACAATTCTCTTTAGCAGCAAACAAAGAAATGTGAGGAAACAGAAAGTTTCAGAACTGGCAGTTACTGTTGAAATCTTTCACTGGAAGATGATATCTTAATACAGGCCTGCTTTTCTTACTCTGTTCTCTTTTCCTTTTCTCTTTTTTTTCCTTCTCCATCGTTTTTGTTGTTGTAGATACAAATAGTAACTTTGCCAGAGCAGAAATAGCCGATATTTGTAAGGGAACACAGGACCTTTACAAGCAATCTCTAGTTAACACCCCCATTCTAAAACACAAATTGGGGCACATGAATTCCAATTTCCAACGGTGGTATATGTTTCACATGCACTGAAGCAACTGCCGTAGGAACTATTTACTTTTTATACTTGACATACATATGAAGCTCTGATTTAAGTCATTACTGAGCCTCAAATTATGTTTCTCTCTGTTCCACTGTCCCTGAAATAAAACACATTGGTGAAAAACTGTCTCTTAAACAGAATGCAAATATTTTAATATAATTTCTCCAACCTAGTATGAAGGAGACCAAGAGACTTTGGTGGCCAAATAATTTGGAAAATTCCAGGCCAAATGAGATCTTGTTATGGAACTCACTAGTGCCTTTGATACACCACGCTGCATTGCCAAACTACACAGGGAATACAGTAAGCTGTATTTCTCAAACTAACCTAACCATGAAATTCTTCTCCCTGTGGGGCATCTGGGGGTGTTAGTATTTGATTAAACATTCTTGGAGAAATGCTGGTATAAAGTCTTTCAGAACATAGTATTCTAGCTGGCAATGATACAGAAATATCCACTTTGTACATTTCCTACATTCAATTAAAACCTCTTAACTAAACAGATAGTTTTGTTCCCAGATCCTGGTATACTTTAAAGGCGATTTAAAGCTCTTGTGAGATCCCCTCATGGTTTCCACTTGAGAGACTAGAACATGGAGCAGGGAGACCAGCCAAGGAATGACGGTCTTGCTGTTGTAAAGAGAGTTTCTATTTCATTCTACTTCTTCTGAACTGGAGTATTGGCAACATGTTTCTAAAATCCCTTTCATAGTTGTCTCACCACCTTGTGCCTCCTGTTCTTTTCCTCCCCTTTTCAAGGATGACCGATGGCCACACATGGGACAAGCTGGTGAAGAAAGGGAACCATTTTGGCTACTTCTCCTACGTTCATGTAAATGGTTTCAAGGGGCAACATCTCCTCTTGCTGCAAAGTGCCTCCATTTTCAGAACATAAGGCCATTCCAGGTAAACAGAATAAGGGAAAAGCTTGTTTAAACTTTAACTGCCCACACTGATCATCTATTCAACAAAAATGGCACTAACAGACATACACGAATAAAATATGGTCCTTGTCTTCAAGAACAAGGACTGCACCTAGGAATAATAGATATTTATGTCCAATAAGGTAAACACCTCTTTAAACATATAAAAAAAACTTGGGGCATCAAGAACTAACTTGTCAATTTTACCTGGAATGGGAGATGCCAAGAAAAGCTTTATATCAAAGCCACACAACTGGAATTTTAAAAGATGAAAAGGTGTTTAAAAGTAGATTTAAAAGATGAGTATGCTTAATTATGGTGAGGAAAATCCTGGGGCATAAAATGTCCTGGAGTAGCGGGGACCCTTACAATGGAGTCCTCAGATTGCCAGGATGTGTGTAGAGGACAACAAAGCCCAGAGAGACAAAAAGGGCCAGAACACGGAGGCTTATGTGACATATCAGTGAGTTTGGGGTTTACCCTCAATGTGAAAGGCAACCCTATATAATTTTCATCAAATCTGAGTTGTATTTAGGTTGATCATTCTGTTGAGAATAATGTTTGTGGAGAATAATGTCAATAATGCTTTGGTCAGCAGTGTCAAACATCAGAAAGTAGCCTCGATCTGTGGACTAAAAACTGTCTTTGATTCAGTAATTCATTCATTAGAAGGTTATGGGTGATGCTAGCCAGAACTCTGACTATAATGCATTAAAGAAAATGAATGGAGGTGACGGCAGAGGGGGAAAGGACTAAAGTCAAGAGTAGTTGCCACTGAGAAGCGCATTTGTAAGAAAAAGACTAAAGGAACATCTTACTCCAAAATGAGTCCAATCAAAAAAGTATAATTGAGAGAGAAAATTGTTCTCATCAATATAGGAATAATGCACTATTAGCTACTATTAATATATACAATACTTCATTCAATTAACTTATAAAATAAATATGAAATACTATGACGAGCAAGACATGTCATTGATTCTTAAAAACAGACCTGTGATTTTAAAATTGCTTTAATTTTTAAAATGCCCTTGCCAGTTTTTTAAGTCCTGGGTGCACTGAACAACAACAACAACAAAAAACCTAAATTAAACTGCTATTGGCTAGTTACCTTAACAGGCTAAGTCTGCTGCCCTTAGCAGAAAGGAAAATTCTCAACCTCTCAGAAAAATACTTCTATTTCTGCTCATCTAAATCTGCAGTATAAGTTAGCCTGTCACATAGATGGGACAAAAGATGGGGAAATTTCTTTCTGCATCACGTCATGCCTGTCTGCCACTGTCTTAGCACTTTGCCTGTCTGCCACTGTCTTAGCACTTGGCATTTCAATCCCTGGGTAAGAAGCCCCCAGGCTAGGAGCCAGTGGTCTCTTCCAGTCCTGCCTACTCCACACAATGGGCACTATGGTTGCTGCTCATTTCTAAGGACTCTCTCCTTCTATGTTAGAGTGAATGATGTTACTATTTTCTAGAAGATCAATAAGCAATTTTGTACATTTGCACTCAAAACACTTGTTCTGCGAAGTAAATCCACACACAATCAAAGACTTTATTTACAACCAAGAACTAATTAACAGACAACAGGGTAGCCAGAAAGTTTTAATTCATCCCATCTGTTGTTACATCCAGAATCTGTGCTCTGTGATTTTGAGGATATAATGAAAATAGCTCCTAATCTGCCAAAGACTGTGACTCAAGGACTCTGCTCAGCAGAGGGATGGGGATGTCCGAGTTAGACAACCCTGGGTTGGAATCTAAGCACCTCTCCTCTCCTCAGCCGGTGAGTTGGCTGCTAAGTTTCTTTTTTCTCAATGAGAAACCTGCATTACACTTTCCAAGAGTACAGGCAACCCGTGCTAGACCTGGGCCCACAGCGGGCAGTAAGGAAGGGGCGGTTCTCCTGTCTGTGGTATGTTTGTTTTCCCTTTAACAGTCTTCAAGATCTCATGCCCAGGGCTTCTCATCTGTGAATGGAGGGGCCATAAACCAATGACAACAGGCCTAAGTGTTTTCAAAGTCAACTTTTGGGAAGTTCGTTTATTATCCTAAAATGATAGCAGAACAAAGTGACAGTTTTTTTTCTTAAACGACTGGCTCAGTTTTGAACCTCAGAATGACTTGTACAACTACAAAATTTTCCATAGGACTTTAACAATGAATTTGAATGAAACTGAAACAGGGAAAGGACAGACTGATAAGAGATGGTACAGAAGGAGTGTTGAAATTCAAGGACTAACTAGGAGTAAGAAGGCGGAGCGATTTACTCACCGCGTCATCCAGTAAGTTTCCTGTACTCTTTTTGCCAGAAGACTTTGACGAAGGAGAAGGGGAAGGAGAAGGGGCAGAAAGGGTCTCTTCTTGTTCAATCTCTTTTTCCAATTTGATCAAACCAGGAGGCTCCACACCGTACCTTTTAAAAGATACCAGATCAATAGACATGCATAACTTCTCGTGATATGCTTGGCACATGTTACATTTAGTTATGAACACTAGAAGAGCAAACTGCTGATTTTTTAAAAACAACATTAACTTTTTCTGGCATGAAATAGAAACTCTAAAATGATATCCTTTCAAGCAGGGGAAAAAATGTATCTGCTATGTGTGTGCACGCACACATAATGAGCAGACACATAAGAAATAATATACTAAGATTAAATAAAAAGACTACATGTAATATATTAATGATTCAATAATACATATAATCATATACAATTTAGTCTTCAGCTATCCTATTTACTAACAAATAATACTAGTGCTGTAATTGAGCTATTTTGGACACAAGCTTGTTAAAGACAGAAATAAAATCAGTCAGAGCCAACTTTTAAAACAGCAATCCCCCAAAATAAACATTCTTAAAATGATTTAACAGAGGAGAAGTGCACTGTTAATTGTACACCTCCTATGGGTCCAGGAAAATGGACTATGGGTTATACAGGTTATTCTCTTAAGAATAATATAATGAAAGCATGTCTAGTGTTACTAGGAAGGAAAATGAACACAGAAGAAAAAGAAAAAAATTTAGAATAATATATTAAAAATTGTGTGTTGTAAATTATAGATGCTGTACAAGTTACAAAGAGAGAGAGAGAGAGAGAGAGAGAGAGAGAGATAGCCTAACCAGGCAGTGGGGCCATGGATAGAGCATTGGACTGGGATGCAGATGACCTGGGTTTGAAACCCTGACGTCGCCAGCTTGAGCATGGGCTCATCTGGTTTGAGAAAGGCTCACCAGCTTGAGCCCAAGGGCGCTGGCTTGAGCAAGGGGTCACTCAGTCTGCTGTAGTCTCCCCAGTCAAGGCACATATGAGAAAGTCATCAATGAACAACTAAGGTGCCACAATGAAGAGTTGATGCTTTTCATCTCTATCCCTTCTGGTCTGTCTGTCCCTATCTGTCCCTCTCTCTGTCTTTCTCTGTTTCTGTAACAAAAAATAAAAAAAGAGAAACACAGTTGTTATCAGCATTCTTATCTCCTGTAATCATATTTTCCTTAGGCTAAACTTAAAATTGATTTGATTTCTTAGTTTGCCAAATGTTCCCAGATGGAGGAGGCCAAAGATAACTACAGAATTTAAGAGCTGAGAAGAACCTTTGGGCTCATCCAGTAACACACTTTCATTTATACACAGCTAAGAATCCAGACCCAGAGAAGGTAGAGAACTAAGTAAGAGTTGGACAAAGATACAAATCCAGGTTCTCTGACTTGAGGGCTGAGCCCACTTTTCTCTGACAGGTTGATTACATGTTAGAAAAGAAAGGCAAAAATAAAAAATTCAGGATAATCTAAAAGTAAATAACCCATAAAGAACAAATATGTTGCCAATTTTAGTATCTTAGAGTTGGTATATTACAACAGTATTCGATGTAAAAGCTTAGATTACTATCTTGTTCTAATAGCTTGTTGTTTTAACTGATACCATTCGTAGACATTTCTAGGGGGAAGCAATTTTCTCACTCTTGAAGTTTTGTTCTTGTAGAGGGTGCTTGACGACTTCAATCTCTGGTCTCTCTCCTTCATTGTTCACTCCTCTCCAACAAGATAAAATGATTTATCGAATGGGTAAGTCTAAGAATAAACTGAACATGCTTGACTCAGTTTACCCTTCTTCTTCCAAGGAACAAACTGCCCACAGGAAGGGCTCTATAAGAACTCCCACACTGATTCATCATTGTTTGTAATTAGGTGGTTAATCAGCCTAATTGTGGAGTTATATTAAAGACAACAAACATGTCTGTCAACTTAGACCTTCTTAGTAACAAAGATGATATTTGATATTTCATCTGCCGTTCTCTTATTTTCTCATGTTTTTCAGAATTTAGATGGTAAGGATGGGTGTTAGGTGTGAGGTGCCCTTTGAGTGCTAGAAAATGTATTAGAATACAGTTGAAACTGGTACAACTCAACTGAACAGTTGCAGTTTTGAGAACTGCCTCTAATGAATGGAGTAATTTTTAGTTACAAAAGTTATTGGCTAAAAGATATAGGCACCATTTATCATATTTTAACCTTTTCTATATATTAGCCAAATGATGAGACATTAGTTATAATGTGTGCTAGTCTGCAAATTCTCTAATAGCAGGGATCACTGTCTAATTCACAGCCTTTCTAGCTGCTAGCACAGGACCTGGAATACAGAGGGTACTTCATACTATTCACATGAAAAAAATTTCCTGTATTCTCATAACAGTAATTTTGGGTTCCAAATATACTATATATTTGGTTTGACTTTTTGGGATTTTAAAATGTATTTATTTCACTTTGATATAAAACATGCAAATATTAAATGAACATAAATTCTTTACCAAACGTGTTCTAGATGACTTTAAAACCTATCTAAAACTAAAATACATTTTTTTAAACTAATACTTATTAATTACACTGAACTCAATCCGGCATTTCATTACCATTGACAAGTACCAACAATACTCACACGGAGATTTGTGCATCATTCTTCCCTGAGGTAGACGTGAGCTAACTGTGTAATTGACCTACTCTTTAAATTTAGCAAATTACTTAACCTCTAGGAGTCTGCTTTTTCTATGGAAAGTCGAGATGAAAATGGCCTGCCCTAGAGGTCTGATATAGCAGTCAGTGGAGGGAGGGAGGAGGAAGAACACTGGAAAAGCAACTGTTACTGAACACCTGCATGCGTCTGGTACATTGGGACATCATCACATACATTATTTCTGAGCCTAAGTTTTATTTCACTGTAAAATGGAAATTCTGATTCTTGTATTTTAATATGGTTGGAAGGAATTAAAACAGTATCCATTACACGCCTGGCATAGTGTCTGACATGTGTCACAACCTCTGAGATTGCTGTTACTTGACGTTTCAAAAGTGGCACAACCAGAAAACTGCAGCACAAAGGCACTTTTGCCAAAGTTTTCACTTTTCAAGTATAGTATGCTCCCAAATTAGATAATATAACAGCATCATAATTAAGTTGTAAAGTGGTATTATTAACATTGTTTACATTACTATTGTTTGTATCTTTTACAACCCCCCCAAAAAAAAAACCCTGCCCTGGCCGGTTGGCTCAGTGGTAGAGTGTCAGCCTGGCGTGCAGAAGTCCTGGGTTCGACTCCCAGCCAGGGCACAGAGGAGAAACGCCCATCTGCTTCTCCATCCTTTCCCCTCTCCTCTCTCTCTGTCTCTCTCTTCCCCTCTCGCAGCCAAGGCTCCACTGGAGCAAAGTTGACCCTGGTGCTGAGAATGGCTCCATGGCCTCCACCTCAGGTGCTAGAACAGCTCCGATTGCAACAGAACAATGGCCCAGATGGGTAAAGCATTGCCCCCTAGTGGGCTTGCCAGGTTGATCCCGGTTGGGCTCATGCGGAGTCTGTCTCTCTGCCTCCCTGCTTCTCACTTCAGAAAACTACACACACACACAAAAGAAAAAAGAAAGAAAAAAAAAAACTCTACTACCTTACTGTCGGCTTTTTTTAAATGGATTTTCCTAGGTATACGGAATAGCAGAGCTGGAGTGAAGCACACGAAGTTATAAATTCAGCTTTGCTACTAACTTGCTGGATGAACTTCAGCAGGAAACTCTTAATCTCCCTAGATTTCTTTGAGTTCTCAGTCCTATCAAGGTATAAAATATTGTTATGTTTATTGTTCTTAAAAGAATCACATAAACTGAGCAGTGAAGATAAAGGAATTTAAGACACTAGAAGTCACAGCCAATTAATAGTCGATCCTAAATGAAAACCCCATATTTGAAAGTATTTATAAAGTAGATCAATTGGAAAATATGATTTCATTTGTCATTGTGGGTGGATTCATGCCCCCTTGCAGGGATAGGCTGCATAATTTTTTCTTTTTCTTTTTTATCTATTTTTTTTACAAAGTGAAATAGAAAATATGTTATTAGAGAAACAGTAGGTTCCACTTAGTGTCTGATACAAAGTATCATACATAGACCAAGTTTGAATGAAGCTGGTGACAAAGTCATACATGGAACTGTGTGACTTGGAGGTCTTCCTTTATCTGGTAATACTGAAAATTAGCTGGGCCACTCACTGAACACAGAAAATCAACAGTAAGCCCCAAATCGCTGCTTATATTGGCTATTGAAAACTTCGGGCTGCCTAACATACAGTCATCCAGTCCAGAAATGCACACTTAAATACGACTCATTGGCTTCCTGTCTGTCTGGAGATGTCAACAGGTTGTAAATCATAAAACTCCCCTTGGGTTGGGGTCCCGCACCTGCAAGCCAACTTAGTCACCAGGACTAGGACTCTTTTTCTGCTCTCTGAAAGGCTGCTTCATGATGGTTTACATGACGAACTCTATACCACTTCACATTTCTACTTTGTCTATGAAGTTTTCACAAATTCACACTGTTTTCTACTCCTTTCCAACTACAAGATTTTAGAGCTTTGGGGGAGAGGGGTTTGCTGCAGCTCTCAAACTGAATAAGGGTCTAACTAAAGCAAGAAAGTTGAGTCCACTAAAACCAAATCATCACATCTGTATATCTCAGTGATAAGAAAGTAGGGTGAATACTGAAACAGCAATATATGTTTTTGTCTCATTAAAAAATATTACCAAGTACTAGGGAAGAGTCTTCTGGTTAATGACTTTATGATGAGATTCTAGAAATGAAGTTTTCAATTTTCTAGCATGTGACCCAAGTTTGAGATTGTTCTAGATCAGGGGTAGTCAACGTTTTTATACCTACTGCCCACTTCTGTATCTCTGTTAGTAGTAAAATTTTCCAACCGCCTGCCAGTTCCACAGTAATGGTGATTTATAAAGTAGGGAAGTAACTTTACTTTATAAAATGTATAAAGCAGAGTTACAGCAAGTTAAAGCATATAATAATAATTACTTATCAAGTACTTTATATCGGATTTCGCTAAGTTTGGCAGAATAAATCTTTATAAAACAACTTACTATAGTGAAAGCTATCTTTTTATTTATACTTTGGTTGCTCTGCTACCACCCACCATGAAAGCTGAAACACCCACTAGTGGGCGGTAGGGACCATGTTGACTACCACTGTTCTAGATGAAATAATTGAGCCCTCACCAATCTCTGAATGAGAAAATTTACTCAAACTATTTAGTAGACTGTAGTTTTTAAACAAAAGGCATCTGGGGCCAATTTTACTAGAGTTAAAGGGACACATTTTAGAAACTCCCTCTCTCTAAAGGATAGTTTACACATTCTTGCAAGTAGTTTTTGCCCCACTTGTATTCTGTCATAATTTAAGGATAGATTTAGATTTGGAAGGAAATTTTACCCATGGAAAACATGTTTATTCTTAGTAGTCAGAGCCAAATGGTTTAAATCAGATGAATTAATTAATAAGCCTTGCATGAGATTATTGGTATTTTAAGTAACATGTCATTGGGCCATGGATTAAAACTGGAAATGAAAAAAAAAAACATTTGTAAAGTATATCTCTTTTGAATGGTCATAAACTTTGTTCCAAATCAAGGAAGTTCTTAAAAATATAAATATAAAAAGTTCCACAATGATGTTTATTGATTATGGCCCTAAACCAAAAATATCAAGTGTTTTACTTCACAGTTAATCTTAATTCTGCAAAATAGGTTGAATCCATAGTAACTTTTGCTTTAGGAACAAATATCAAAGCATTGCCATTACAAAGATCTTTGAGGTTTTATCAACCTGTTTCTGCAGTGTTTTACTTTTCAGAAGGCAAATATGCATACTTTACGGCCAGAAACTGACATGGTGTCTGAAATATTAATGAAGGGATTTCACTCTCCAGTGATGATAGCTCTGGTTAGTTGAAAATGGAAGGAACTTTAACCCATGAGAACAAAAATAAGTGCTCTCAGCCTCCCATCTCAGAACTCGGAGAAGCCCACAGATCTCCGAGGAGCTTCGCTGAGTGCTCCCACGCAGGAGGATACAGCCGAGAATGAAAAACATTTTGCAAATCATAGCCAAAGTAATACTGATGCTTTTAAGATGACATTTATGTAATTTAAGAAGGAAATGTTTAGAATCAAATATAAAAAAGCATCGTCTACTAGTGATAAAATCTAAACTCACAAGATTGGATTGGGAACTTGGTTATGCTCAAAACTCATCTGTTATGTGTACAGATGCATGTCGTAATTCTTGAGAGTTCTCCCCAAATCACTTGTAGTTTTGGCTGAAACTGTTTTACTAATTTATATAATCCTCTGTAGAGGAGTTGTAGGAGAAAGAATAAAAAAAAGTAAGGATCTAGATATAGGTTTAATATTGTAGGAAATGTAGGTGTAAAATGAGATTGGAGGATGACATTTTTTTTTTCCTTGAACTAATACGCAGCACAGGGCTAAGGCAGTAAGATTTTGGGTTTATCAATTTGCTGTCTATAAAGCACAACTGAACTTTTGTTAGGATAGAACTCTTCAAATGTGTACAGAGAGAAATCTAATACTTAAATGTTCAATCTATCCAATTCCTATTCAACTATTTAACCTTACTCTGCACACAAATGTAACACCCTGAGTAATTTCTTATCATATTTTTTTCTTTTTCAGTCTAAATGTGCAGTGCTACAGTGCTCAAGTAGGTGAATAAAAAGCAAAATTTACAGATTATTGTAAAGGGTATCTTACTCCTTAGATGACTCCTTTATGAAATTAGTAATATTTTCTTTGTAATATGAATAAATATTGCTTTCCTCAGCATGCATGGCCATAAGTATAAGGAGAAATGGAGCAACCCATTCTTATCATAAATAATAATAATATACATAATTAGTACATGGCAGGAGGAAACTTTTGGAGGTGATGGACATGTTTATGACATAGGGTGTGGTGATGTTTTCACGGATGTGTACTTATCTTCAAACTCATCAAGTTGTCTATGTTAAATACGACAACTTTTTGTGGGTCAATCATGCCTCACTACAGTGGTTTAAAAGAAAAAATGGAGCAACCCAGAATCTGAACTTCAAATTTATTTTGAGGAGGAAAAAAATGTAAAACTCCTCATAGGATGCTTTACCTTGAAATTAGCAAAATCATTATGATTCTCTCTCATTAGCCAAGATTTTAATATGCATTATCTACTATGGCAAGGGTCAATTTATGCCAGATGTAGAACTGGGGGAAAGGTCATTTCTAAAGAAATTTTTCATTGGGTCTTTTCCTTTGATGACTCGTTCATAGTTTAAATGTTCAGTTCAGCAGGATTCCTATTCAGAGGGTTCAAGTAACAAAAAGTATAATCACAAAAAAATAAATAAAATAAATCCAGGAAACAGGCAAATGATAAAAAATAAACAAGAAGAAAATTACAATTCCCACTACTTCTGTCTATGGTGCAACTCCTTCTCTTTACCTCTATATCACAACTTTCAGATTCATGATGATTATCTGACTGATATAGTTAAAATTTTAAAGCAACAGTATAGAACCTGACCTTTTAGAATATTCTAACAGCATAATCAAAACAAACAACCAAACAAAAATTGTCTGCCTAATCAGCTGGGTAGGAAGCCCAGAGCACTCGTATTTCTTTTACTCTAGCATTTCAGCAACAGTTATTGAGATTTTACTTTTGATGTTTTCTTCCCTGCTGTATTTTTAGCTTCCTCCTATTTTAGGGATATCTTCTAAGTCTTTGGTATTTCTTTGACGCAAAGCTATTTTCTGGCAGTCCAAAAGCTCAGGACAGGTAGAAGGGTGGCTTGGCAGAGTTCTAGAAACAACAGGCACCTTTGTCTTACTCCCTCACAGAACCCAAGTAGGTAGCAACACGGACAGGGAATGGAGTGCTAATTAATAGCCAGGCTCTATGAACCTCAACTACGCCTGCATAGTCGAGATCTGAGTGGACTGAAGACGAGGGAGCCTCTCCAGAGGTCTTAACACAATATCGGGGCATGGGGTGAGAGAGCACAGAGAAACCTCCAAATGTCTCAGATAGATTTTCCCACTACTTATTGAGTGGAGCACCACTCATATTTCATTTTTAAAACATATTTTTTTATTAAAATAATCTTTTTCCCACATAATTTTTGTGGTAAAGTAAAATGCATACCTTATATGCAATCTGTTAAAATTATAATGAGTATGATGTTTTAAATAACTTGCAGTTACTTCTTTTGATTACAGGTTAATTCTTTTATTGGATCAAATAAACGTCTATGTATCAGTAGAAAGTTTTCTCCCCATAGCTGTAACTTGCTCAAGTGCACACATTGTGTTGTCTTTTCCTTTTTTTTTTTTTTTATAAATTTCTCTTTGTGAATTTACACCTAAAGCTACCTCTTACTTTATCTTATCAGTTCATCTGATTTCAGCTCTAAAATTATACTCAGCTTTGGGTGAGAAAACATCTTCTAATTTATTCTGCATTTGAATTTTGCATTAAGACTTCTTCAAGGACTTAAATCTTTATTTCTAATATTTTGGGCCCACAGAACTGTCAGAAGCTCTGCTTGATGGTTTGCAAGGTACTAAAGAAGACAGAAAATAAAGTCAGCTTCGCTAATAAAGCCCCTTCCTCCGCTTAATTAAATATAAATATAATCATGATTTCGACAACTGCCTCTGGTTCATTTGTTGCCAGAAGACAAAGATTCCAAAGAAGTCACTACATAACAATTTTTTGTCCTTCTCTAATCAAAATATGGACAAGAATTTAAAAACTATTCCCCCACTCAGAATTAGCAACTGAAGAAAGTGAGAAATGAGATGCTGAATGGGAGGAAATGAGGGAAAATGAACAAAATGGAGGCTGAACACGAATAAAGAGTAGAGACAGAGGATGGGGGTGAAGGATTAAGGAAAGAAAATAATGGGAATACATTTTCCAAAAAGGAAAGAGTAATTGTCATATAAATTTTATGTACAACAACCTCCCTTATCCCTCAAGAGAGAGTGTCTTTGACAAGATAACAATGTTAAGAATATTAGTGGCCTGCTTTTAGTTTGCATGACTGCTCTTGAGATGTTGGACTGATCATCATATTTAAAGCAATTGCTTCTCAACAGGTTTGACATCAGCAATAAAGAGCCATCAAGCCTTCAGATGCTTGGATGTTGAGGTGGTCCATGTCTTGACACAGTAGCTAGCATTAGTCTGACCTACCTGGCTGCGATCCGGCCCAGCTCTAGCAAACAGAGACACACTTCTCTGGGTTGTTTGTGGAGGACTGAAAGAAAAGACAGAGGTGGACATGTTCACAATAGAAGGGACTGTAAAGCAACTCAGTGGCAAACAGGCTTGCCATTGACCCCCTCATCCTACCTGCTCCCAGGAAATTAGCTAGTCTTCCCTCTAACTTTCAGAATAACAAGCTTACCCCACAGAAGACTTTGCTTTACTAAAGTCTCCAAGTAGTTTTCAAAATTTTGTTCAACTCCCCTCCCCAAAGCCATTAGTTTCAGGAAATCTCAACCTGCGTAAATCTCATCCTGAAATTATTTTCTTCAATGAGTTAATTTTAGAAAGTCAGTATTGGAAACATATGTGGCTATAATTATGATATAAATAGATGACAGATACTTTAAAACATACAGCACACAGACTATGGAACAGAGACTGGGCTTTTAAAAATCCTGGGTTTACTTTCACTAATGAGTTTAGCAGAAATAATGAAATGAATAAGAATAAAAATTATACATCACAGTTCCTTGTTATCCTTTCAGCAAAGATGTCAAGTGAGACCCTGAAACTTAATGTCTTTTCCTGATCAAATCTGATTAAGTGATAATTTAAAAAGAAACACTTTCAAATGACTGAATTTTGTAAATATACACCAAATATGCCATCAGCCATCTTTGTACATAAAATAAGCAATTTTAAGAGTATTATTTGCATTGATATTTTTATTCTAATATAATCTGATTACTTAATAAATCTTTACTAATTGCTTTGGATGCAGTAATGTCAGTAATGTTGACAAATCAAATTTGCATTTGTTCAGCCTACCAGAGGAATATATACTGCTTATATTACTCTCTTTTTAAACTAAGATTAGAGAATTTTTAAATGTTATATTATAGATACCTAATAAAGACAACAGATACTGGAAAAAATATCACTAATGGTCTTTACATAGACACAGTTAATATTCTTATTAAAAATATATTAGGTTATTATTAAACTTTAAGAAAAATTGCAATATTGTTTTAATTCTAAAACATAGAATTTATAACTCAATATCCCAGCACTATTTCATTTCATTAATTTAAACATCTAATTCTTTCTTTATACGGATTAATGTAGTGGCCATATTTAGTCCATGGACACCCATATGAAATTTGTTGGGAATCTGTGGTGATTAGAAAAATACTCTTACTTGGATTGCTAGTATATAATTTCACTTAGGCTTAAACAGACACAAATTTCTATCTTGTTATACAATGACACCTTTTAAGCTTTTAAAATAAATTCTAATCCCATCAGTAAATGTTCATTAAAATAGAATTGATTATTGAATTTCTGAATTATAAATTATTTCCAATCTTAGTAATACAAATTCTAGTTTTGGCTGACCCTTAGTAAATTGTCATGAAACCTTAATTGGAAAATCTAAAGTTACTTTTAATTAAAGGGGTTTAAAATAAAGGTTCTTAATATCTCCAATGTCAAATGCACCATCCAGTCCCTGGCTGGAATGATACAAACTTCACAACTTTTGCTATATTAAATCAACTTTAGCACAATATAACTTGTAGACTGTCATATCACATAGGCATCAATTTCAAACAGAGAACAATTAATAAACATTAAAAACAGAAAAAAACAAATAAAAATCAATCTTCCTGTCTAGATAATTAATTTCTTTTGATTTGAACTTTATTTTTGAAAATTCTGTCACAGCACCAAAAAACAAACAGGAGTTTTGAGTAGAAAAAAAAATACATAAAAACTGAGAAGAATTTTAAGTTTCTACCTAATACGCTCATCTTCAGTGAAAGAAAGCAGTGAGAAGCAAGTGGTTAAAGCACCAGGAACTTTGGACACAAACTCATGCATTTCTTGACAAAAACTGTCAAAATATGAAAAATTTTGGTGAACAGACCAAATTGTGTGAATGTGCATTTAATAATCACCTATATAAAATAATACCTGATCAAACTATAATGATTCCATAGCCAATTTGTTGTAGATATTCTGAGGACTATATAAGCATTGGAAGTAAACATAAATTTATGGCAAATAGAAATCATTCTGTAGAAAAACAATAAGGTGGGTCATATATGAAAAAATGTGATTGATATATAGCATGCATCACTATTGTATATTTCTTTGCCTCTTTAATAAAACTATAAATTTAAAACAGCTTTTGTACAGCCCATCTCAAATGTCAAATATACCATGGATACATTAGAAATTTAATTTAGGAAACTAAAAAATAATTTCATGATTCTTCATTTATCTCTTTAACAGAACTATCCTATAAAATTTATTTATTTATTATTTTTCTGAAGTGAGAAGTGGGGAGGCAGAGAGACAGACTCCCACATGCACCTAACTGGGATCCACCAGCAAGCCCACCTGGGGGCGATGCTTTGCCCATCTGAGCTGTTGCTCCATTGCAACTGGAGCCATTCTAGTGCCTGAGGCAGAGTCCATGGAGCCATCCTCAGTACCCAGGCCAACTTTGCTTCAATGAAGCCTTGGTTGCGGGAGGGGAAGAGAGAGAGATAGGGAGAAAGTAGAGGGGGAAGTGTTGAGAAGCCCATGAGCATTTCTCTTGTGTGCTCTGGCCAGCAATCGAACCTGGGACTTCCACACACCAGGCCAATGCTCTACTGCTGAACAAACCGGCCAGGGTCTATCCTTTAAAATTTAAGTCAAATAAACCTCTTCCTCAGTATTATTTCTTAGAAAATAGCTAATAGAAAGAAAATGTTTTACTTTTCAATATTTTTTGGAAAGATTATCTTTTTTTTTTTTTTGTATTTTTCTGAAGCTGGAAACAGGAAGAGACAGTCAGACAGACTCGCGCATGTGCCTGATCGGGATCCATCTGGCACGCCCACCAGGGGGCAACACTCTGCCCACCAGGGGGCGATGCTCTGCCCCTTCGGGGCGTCACTCTGTTGCGACCAGAGCCACTTCAGCGCCTGGAGCAGAGGTCAAGGAGCCATCCCCAGAGCTCCAATGGAGCCTCGGCTGCGGGAGGGGAAGAGAGAGACAGAGAGGAAGGAGAGGGGGAGGGGTGGAGAAGCAGATGGGTGCTTCTCCTGTGTGCCCTGGCCGGGAATGGAACTTGGGACTTCTGCACGCCAGGCCGACGCTCTACCACTGAGCCAACTGGCCAGGGCGGAAAGATTATCTTTTAATAAAGCAATATAATTGCTTTAAAACACACCTACAATATTGTCTAATGTGTTAATGAATTTTTAAATATTTAGCATATAATGCCTGACCCATATTAGACAAAAAAATAATAATAACTATCAATGTTTAATAACTAGTAGGCAAAATATAAGATAACTCTGTAGAGGTACATAACTTAGCACAATGTTTAGCACAGAGTAATTATACAGTAAGTTTGATATCTCATAATATCAAGGATGATGAAAATTATGTGGGGATTATAATGATTGTGACAATGAACAACTAAATAAAATCTTACCTAGCAATTTTAGAAAAGGCAAGACCTAAATTATGTAAATGTTTATTTAATTGTAAAAACAAACACTCTTACTTTATTGCTATCAAACTAAATTCAAGGCTTTTTAAGCAGTATCTATATTATACCTAAGAGGTGATTGGTTTTGCACCAAGGCAAGTTCTAATTTCACATTAATAGATGGAAAAAGTGTTGTGGCCGGAGAGAAGAGCCTGAGCTCTAACACTTCCTAGTTGTGCTGTTTGGGAGGACATTTTATAAAAACTCAGTTTTCTGAGGGAAAAGAATATTGTGCACCACACATATTTTGGTGAGGATTACACAAAATAATACTTACTGTTGTCATTGGCACAGGAAAGATTTGTCCTAGGTTAGTTTATTATTATTTTTCATTGCTATAAATCATTTATTTGAAGAACATCTCCATCTGGCTTAGTCAAATTAATTCCCATCTTTTTCCTGTAAGCTTTTTCTTGTGCATACACCCTGCTAGTCACAATACTAACTACAGGCAGTCCTTAGGTTGCAAATGAGATAGGTTCTATAGGTTTGAAAATGTTTAAGGATTATATGCACAGAAAGATAACAAATAAATACTATGCTAAGATAAACATCTGTCTAAGTTGCATTTAATAGGTAATTGTACCTGTTCTAACTTTCATACAAATTCAACTTAAGAACAAACTTATATAACCTGTCTCATTCATAACCCAGGGACTGCCTATGATGGAAGAAACTTGGCAATGAAAAAATGCTTCTGTTGGTAGACTTGTATAATTTAAAGTGTCCTTTTGTATTTGAATATTTTATCATTTATATTCTATCAGAGACAGTAAATTCTAAATTTAATCAAATTTCAAGTTAAATTAGTCAGTTTGGCCAGTATATATAGACAGACATAAAGCAGTTTTCCAATAGCTATTCTGATTTTGTGCTGAGTATAATCAAATTTCAAGTTAAATAAGTCAAATTGGCAAGTATATTTATAGACAGATATAAAAGAGATATCCTATAGCTATTCTGATTTTGTACCGAGTATAAAGTTTAACTAGCAATTACATTGGGATATGCCTTTTTGTGAAACACCAATCATGTTACTATTGATTTTCCTCTGTCCCTGAGAATAAGTTAACTTAGATGAGTCTTTTTTTAATAAATTATCAAAATTAATTAAATATTATATATTTTAGAAGATTAAATAACTAAAAGCATGTCTGTCAAGAAGATTAGAAAGGCAACTTTAATATATTGCCCTTGAAATAAAGCCTGTGGGTTGAGTCATGTCCTACTCATTTTTTAACATATTTACTGATTCATCTTTCCAAAAATATAAATAATCCTCTACTTTTACTGAAGTTTACAGTAGAATACTTTTTTTTCACTTTCTCATTGTAACATTAATATGGTCTTTCACTTTGTGTTAAGGGTTGTAGAGGTATTACTACTGATTGCTTTCCTCTGAACAAATTCTCTTTAAAACATATAAAAAGTTCTACTCTACGGTGAATATTTTCAAAAGGTCTTTTTTTTATCATTGGAGGCTTCTTTTTAAATAAACAAAACCATTTCAAAGAAACATATAATGCAGAATACCTCTGGGAGAAGTAACACACAGATCTCTATTCAAAAATACGTGGCAAGAGACTCAATGTTATAACCTAGATTCTATAAAAATCTCATGGGTATCAAATGTCAAATGGAATGCTGCTAGCTCCAGGAATAGAAAAGGAGGCCTTCCACTAAAAGCAAGGGGTGAGCTCCAATGTCACAGCATCTGCAAGGAGAAAATGCATTCAACCATAAATGTACACTTTAGCTAAATGTATTAAGTTTTAACAGATGAATGAAGAAATGAAAGCATAAAAAACTGTCTTGTCCACTTAGTATCTATATATTATTGTTACAACATTCACATTAGTCTTGAAGGAAATTAGTTTTTAGATTTATATTTAGGAAGAAAACATAAAAATGATATGTTTGGCTGAATATTATATAATTGTAAAAATATCATAAAAGAAAGGCTGCTCACCTTCCCGGAGTAGAGAATAGGTTCTAATATTTAGGAAGAGTGATATAGTTGAAGATAAGCCAGAAGTCAGGAGTGGGTTCTAGTTTAGGCTGTATAATTTTCTCATCTCTCAAACAGGTGTCTTGCCTTCCTTAAGAGGTAATTTTATAGTTAAGAGAACTTGGCATATGGTAAGCACTTGGCATATGGTAAGCACTCAATAAATGTTACTCCCTGCTTATTTCCCTTGGTTCACAGACATCATCTGGGAGCTTGACAGGAATGTAAATTATTGGGTCCCACCCAGATTTATTGATTAAAATCTACATGTAAACAAGCTCTCTGGGTGATGAGGGTACACACTACAGTTTAAGAAGCACTGTATTAAATAACAATTATTTGATAAATGTCGGTTATAATTCCTGTATCTACGGAGTTGGCAAAAGTAGGTTTACAGTTATCACTACGCAAAACAAGGTTTATTCTTATATTATTATTTATCCTTATATTATCTATTTTTTTCATACAAACAACTGTAAACCTACTTTTGCCTATCCCTGTATTTTGTTAAAACTATTCGCAAGTGTTTTGATAAGAAATATACCCTAAAAATGTTTAGGATAACAGTGGTGATGATGAATAAAGGGAAAAAATTTTATTTCAATTAGCCATTAATGGGTATCATGGAGACTTTTCTCCTGCCAGAACTATAAGGTACAAAAGAGGCCACTTTAGAAGGTGAAGGGATAATAACAACCAGCTCTCAGCCATCATGTGACTCCCTATAACATGATTCAGAAATCTGAGTTTAAAGGTAGGAGGCAGTTAGGCAAGGCACAGCAGGTGAGGTACCTTAGGAACTGACCTGAGGGAGGCGAAAGAGCAGAAGGAAAGGCCAACAAGAAAGTCTTGCAAGCTCACTAATGCTGTGTGTGCAGCCAACCTTTTGAGAATCATCATCCACATTGAAAATAGAATATGACATACATATAAATTGCACACAGTGTTGGGCTCATTCATAATCTCATCAGTAGCAGAAGATGTATAGAATGATATGTAGTTAATTGCCTTTGTCACTAAATTGGGAATGTCTTGGCACAAATAGTGCTTTTTTTTTTTCTTTAGCACCCAGACCTTATGTTAATTTAATGGATCAAATCACTATCCCTCAGAATAGCAGGACAAGGCAAGAGTCTTTTCTAATTTGTTTTATATTTATATTTTATTTTTCCTTTTACTTGACATAATCATGTGAAGTCCTAAAATTAACTCAAAACATATCTTTCTGTAACACAGGAGGCATGATCTTTGGAGGTCAATGGTGCTGAATTAAAATCTTAGTGGGGCCATGGGAAAGCTGTGTAACTTATGAAACTGGGTAAATTCTTTAACTCTCTAGGTTTCAGCATTCTCATTTATAAAATGATGGTTTTGGGGAGAGTAGAAATGGTAGCACATGTACATGGTTCAGCTCTCATTATTGAGCATATAGATTTTATTATTAAATATCGTAGAGCAAAAATTTTATCCTGGAAAACTTAGAAAGCTGTCTACTTTCCTAATTTGACCCTGGCTCCATCAGGTTCTGATACACCTGTGATTCCTAGGAGACATTTATTTCCTCAATGAGATTATATTGTTTTGCTTATAACTATTTCTGGCACAGGGCAAATGGCTAAATTTGGAAAGAGTGTTTCGGAGCCCAAAAGTGAAAAGTGAATTGAGATGCTAATAAAGTAAGTGCTTTATGAAAACAAGTGTAAAACAACCCCAAAAGTCTCAATAAATTGTTCTTGGGAAAGAAATAAAGTGAATATAAATAACCCAGAGCTGAATGGATATCCTGAAATTGTCATGCCACATTAATACTAATAAAAGTAATGTAGCTTTTTCTACAGAAATACTCCTATAGTCCTCAATATAGACAACAACAAAAGATTTATCAAACACTGGGAGGCAGGCACAGACTCTTTTTCTGATGCAACAGGTGACGTGAAAGTATAAAAAGGAAAACAGTGTTTAACACTCCATACACAATCCGTTCTACTTTGGACAGCAACAGCACACCAGTACTGCAGATAGATCAGTGATTGACCAACGATCAAAAGGACAAAGGACTTTGGGAAACGGCACATTAGAGTCATGCATCAAAAGAAGACAGTGCCACACAGCAAACATAAACACAGCAAATAAAAATAAAAAGCAAATCACACACACTTGCATGCTAGCACAGCAGAGAGCAAACCCTTTTTTCGCTGAGTAGATTCTTTCTCAGAGAAATAGGTGAAGGATAGTCATTGGGCTCCAAATCCTATAATCATTCAATAACATAATGATATTGACACAATAACAGAGAGCAAAAAGCTATGCATTTTTTAAAGAATTTCCTCCCATCCTTTGCCCCCACACCACCTCCCAGCTCACCTGAATGCATACAAATAATGCAAATATAAACACATCTCGGGAGGAAAAAGTTTAAACTAACATTGATGATTTTTAATTAGTGTGCTAACATAAATTATAAAAAATAAACCCCCCGCACAAGAAAATTACTCTTTTAACTAGTTTCTTACTTTAAATACTTTTTAAAAATTCATGTGAGCACCAATTTTAAGATTTATGACAAAACCTTTTACAATTGAAAATAATACATACATTTCTGGTCTTAATTTAAATAATAAAAATGAGCCATATTAAAACATTAAGCATTATTTTATAAAAGGAAGTTAAAGTCTTTGAAAAATTATTACATTTACTGTTAGGAAGAATAGTGATTAATACAGTTCCCAAAATTTTGTATCTCTGCCACGCTGAAAACAGAAAATGCTTTCACACCTATATAGTTTTGTAAGCACTTCTTTTCTCTTACTCTACAACTAAAAGTAAAGTTCATTTTTTAAAAAATTATTATTGGGGGATATTTTCTTTTTAGATTGATAGACTACATACTTTTAAATTCAAGAAAACATTCATATTCATCTTTTTAAAATCTAAAATGCAATCTTAATATTCTAAAGGAACCCCCCCCAAAAAAAACAAGTGTTAATAAATCAGAGACATGAAAAATTAAATCCCCTCCAGTTGCTAATATGTCAGCCTGGTTTATACAACTGGGGTTGTAGGTGAGCGTTCCATGTAAAATCTTAAGGTTAAAGTATGCTCCACAGAACACACAAAGAGTTATGTCATCTGTTCCCATGGCAGTATAAAATTCTAGAATCATTTGAAATGTCTGTTTAACCTCAATAATGCAAAAAACAACCCTTATAATACACTGATGTATACATTTTTATGTCCATAAATACTTCACTATGCAAATTGGTTCAACTTATATTTTAACATAAAATTAACTGTTCATGTCTCAGATTATATGACATACCTGTTTACTGGTTAGAGTTTAATAGGTAATTGGAGAAGAAAATCGTATTACTTATAACCCAACAACTATTTACCTTTCTTTTAAATTCTAAATACATTTCTTGTTATTTATAACATATAAATGTGTGAGTTTCCCATAGCCTTAAAGTCTCAAGAATATTATCTTTGGATGTTATTTGTGGATGACTGTAATTTGTTCAAGCTATCACCAAATGTCATAGATTCAGTTCATTCTCATATTTTCTATTATTATAAAAATGTTTTAGTGGACATTCTGAAGCCTATTTCTACTTATTACCTTTGGATAAGCTTTTAGAAGTAGATCCACTTGATAAGAGGATATAAACACTCCTGAGGTCTCTGATAGACAACATCAAATTGCCCTCCAAAAAAGACACACCAATGTCCAATTTCCTCCAGTAATGTGTAAACACCCTATTATCCTGCTTACTCAAAATGAAACATAATTTTCTTAATTTTTTGCTAATTTTTCAGTATTTCATTGCCTTACCTTATTACTAAGGTGTCCAATGATTTTTATATCTTTGTTAGATTTTTATATATCATTTATGAATAAGTTGTTCATGACCTTTACACATTTTTAGATTGGCTCATTTTGAAGATACTTTAGTATAGTTGTGAAATTATGAGATCTAAGAACTGATATTCCATAGAAGAAAAATTATCAAGAATGCCATAGAAGGTAAATTGCAGGTTATATTCTGTATGTGATCATATGGAGTTATATCATTTGGCATAGAAAGTTATCTGCCAGGACTCGAGAAGACAAGATACCTGAGAGGAGCATATGAACTAAGCTGCTGTCCATACTCCCCAGTTCATCCCTGGCATACGTTCCCCACCCACTGAGATTTCTTGTCATTAGCTGTTATGGAAAGAGAACAGATTGAGTGAGTTGTGAATCAAGATCCTCTCACAAATAACTGTACAAAAAGAACTGCAGCAGAGGGTTAGTATATCAATTGCCACAAAGATAAGGATGCTCTGTGCAGGCAAAGACCTTTGAACAGCTAAACACAGAAGCCTCTTGATACACACTCAGTACAGTGATCTACTTTATCATTCATTCAAACAGATTTTCCCCTTCATCAGGGCATCTTTTCATTTTCTTTGCTATTCAAAACACCAGAACACAAAGGATGCTCTTCATCTTGTATGCTACTGAAATGAAATCTTGAGGTTAAAAAAAAAGAAAAAAGAAAAAAACCTTGCCCTAAATTCCATTTCAAAAGTGAAGTGTGAAAAGACATCAAGCAGAGTACACAGTGTTATTGTTGCAAGAAAGTCAATTCTGCAAGTACAGAGTACAAGGCCATGAGCAGTGGCTCAATCACTTCCTCGTCTACAGTGAATAATAAGAAAAATTCAAGGAGAAAGGGTTCCACTTGTGGAAATGGAATTTCTCAGTGTCCTTCTTCTTGATTATCATTAACATCTATGAGCACAGCTGTTTCCTTTCTCTGAATAATCCTAAAGTCAATGCTACAATATTGCTCCCTTCCTCCTGCTCCCTGGGGCCTATTGTACATCCCCTCACATCCTATTCTGAGCAGCAGAAATTTTAAATTTATCTTTTCATTAAGCAGCAAGCTAGAATGCCTATTGCTTTAATTTGGTACTTTGAAAATTAAATTTTTAAAAAAAATTTAATACCCTTGAAAACTTGGTCTTATTAACCTTTCATGGCTATGTAAATGTATTTTCTTTGTGAGGTATAAGTGAAGTTATAGAAGATAAGCAAAATCAAAGATATTTTAACTAAATATTTGATAGTTATATTTAAATTTTCATGGACTTTCTTTTTATAAAGTTTTTTAAAAAGAGGAAGAAATGGATCATCTCAAATTTTTTCTAGACATAATTCTATATGCTTCAGAATACATATTTATATACCACAATCATTATTACATATGCTGCTCTAGGATTTATTGTTTGAAAATAAAATATTACTTATTATATGAATGGGGTTTTAAGAAGCAATTAAGGTACTAAGAAATATGCATTCTGTTCTCATTAAGGACATTGGGCTATGGTGATATTTACTCCAGAGAAAATATATTACTAGACTGATTGACTCTTCTTGGATTCCAACTAAAAGTTTTATTAGTTCATATAACAAAAGAACTCAATGGAGAATGATAAAATTGAGACATGATCACATTTACATTTATAGTTAGTAATCCACTTGCTCTACAGTGGTCACTGAAAAATGTTTCACTAATGAAAACCTGTGCAATGAACAAATTAATAAGCAATAAAGCAGTTTCTCCATGTGGCAACATTTTGGTCATGCAGGGACACTCCAGAATTTTAAATTAGGATGGTATTTGTCCACTCATGAGGAATGTCCTCCTAAGATTTTATTATATAGCCATGTGTGTGTATATGAATATTTATTAGATCTTTCAAGAATATTTTTCACAAGTAATTCCTGCACACTCCCTTTTTATAATCCTCCACACACAAAATTTCCTGTTAACCTGAAAATTAAAATCTATCTGTAAAATTAACACCAGACTTAAAAAGGAGGTATATACACTGCTCACAAAAATTAGGGGATCAGGGAACGTGGAGATACTCCAGTACTTTCAGCCTTTTGTATAGTGCATTTTCACCAATGAAATAAAAGTTGATTTTGCATCTCATTTGCATAATTAAACAACTATCTTTGACTTGTTGTTTGCTTTTGTGATGTTAAATAAAAAAATCAAATGCTTTTTCTTTTTGCTTCATATTCATTTTGAAATATCTGCTAATTTTTGTGAGCAGTATACACACACACACACACACACATATCTTCCACAAAATTTGTTTTACATTATTAGAGAGAAAAGTAAGACAGTCAAAGCCCATTCATATAATGAATGTTCAGGAAGCACACTTTTAACATAGTATGCTATTGTGTAATTATTCTGGTTTATTTTTTCGTTCAGGTATAAAATGCTCTTCTAGTCTAAATTCATGTATTTTCCTACTCTGCTGAGATAATTCTCAGAAACTTGATGATAACCTTTTCCTTATCACATCAATTCCTCTCAGTACAAATACAAATTCCCTTAAGCACAAAAAAAATGAGTAAGATTTTAGCTGTTCTCATCAATTTCCTAGGTTCAACAGAGGAATATTGCTTTGTGAGCCCTGGGGCATAGAGGATTCTGTTTAGAAAGCAATTTGTACACTTGTTCTCTCTGAAGAATGCTCAACTTACTCTGATATTAATTTTAAATGGGGCAAAAGTAGGTTTACAGTTGTTTATATGGAAAATAATGCAATAATTAAAAAATAATACAAGAATATATTCAGTCTTTTGCATAGTAACAGCTCTAAATCTACTTTTTGCACACCCTGTGTTTGGTATATGATTTTATGAATTGGTTCTTTTGAAGTCTCACTCAACAGAACAAAAGCTTTTCCTGTCCCCCTCCTAGACTCTGTCTTCTCTCTTCACTCAGTTTTATTTCATGAGTAATGTCAAAACCCTGGACACTGCATGTTTTATCCCAAAGAAATCCAAAAACTCATTCTATGGTATGGAAGTGGATTTGCCAAAATTCAATCATAAAACAAAATAAGACAAAAAATAACCCAATTATCTGTGTAGACCTGGGTACTAAGACATCTGTCTTTCATTTCATTATCTTTAATTACTTCAGTCTCCTGCTTGCTTGACTGATGTTTAACTCACTAAAAAATTAATTAACAGACTTCAGTTTCAACAAAGAGAACTTGTGGGAAATGATGTTTTCATACCTTTGCAGAAGTGAAAAGACAGTAGTGTTGTCATAGCTGGAACATATATAACTACTGCTTGACTAGGCAGGTAAAAGCCTGATGGTAAAATTGAACTCTATGCTTTCCAAACATCCCCTAATTTTGTATTGTATTTATTTGATTTTCTATTGGAAATAAGTGTGCTAATTATGTTCCTATTTTTAATGCACAGATAACCAATAATAAGAGGACATGCATCTTTCCACCTTCAAAACTCATTTACAACAAACTACAAGTTTTTTTAAATTAATCTGTGAAATTACATCACACAAAAATGTTAGCTTTGATAGTTATATTAACAAAGACTACAATTTTAATATTTTATCAGTGAAAATTCTGAAGAAAATACATACCCAGACCTTCCGATTCAAATAGACATGTCTCATCTACTCCTAAATCTCGGCACCAGGATAAGAAATTTGCTGTATTGTCTCGGGCAAAAAAGGAGCCTGAGGGGGCACTGGCTTTGCAGGGAATCTTCTTCAAGGGCAGATTCTGAAAAACAAAGCAATCTCACTCTGGAGGAATTCTGGCAAAGTTATCAGAACAACACATTAAATATACATTTATGTTTTCAACAGAATGCTTTGGGATGACCTCATGTCAATAAATAGGTCAGTGAAGAACTATTGAAAAGGAAGTGAAATGTAAATAATACTTTGCTGGCAATAAGAGAGTATAAAAATCTGTGCCTTTAAACATACTTTTTAGTATCTAGTGATAAATATACATAAATCCCTTCTCTGGCTCAGATGGCCCTTTTACTTTCTTTTCTATTATTTTTTTGGCCTTCTCTTCCAAGTATTCTATCAGTATTTATCATGAAGCATTTATAAATGTATTTCTCATTAGTGCAAGAAGAATAAAACACAAATACAGGGTATGGCAAAAGTAGGTTTACAGTTTTGAGAATGCAAAACACAGTTTATTCTTAAATTATTATTTATTAATTATTGTATTATTTTCTATATTAACCACTGTAAACCTACTTTTGCCACAACCTTTATAGTATGTGAACATGTATAATATATATAACACACACCTGCATTATTACAAGCATACAAATACACACACTATAAAAATTACACAAAAACTGTAAAGTCAAAAAAAGAGCAGCAGAATTATTTAACATCATAAGTCTCCATCACCAACACCAAGAAAAAAATATGAAAAATCTATTAATAGTAATATTCTATCGTCTTTTGTCTAGACTATTTCCTTTTAAACCATAGGGTATTGTTATATTATATAATATAAAAATCGTTTTGGTTGGATTTCTGCTATCTGACCTTGAAACATATGATATCTATTCTGCACCATTTCTCTTCTGGGATATGAAAATGCATAAGATAAGGGAGGGTGTGAACCTCTACAGACTTTTATATTAACAGTTTCTCATAATTTTAGCCAGAATATCTCCCTTGGCACCATACCAAGTGCTATAAAATGTTGTGCAGGTTTTTTTAAAAAAATAGAATAAAACCAGTTCCCACAGCATTCCATGAAGTCATACAGTGTGACTCTATGTGACTGAATCACGAATTTGGATGATGTGAGCTACACAGAGCTTTGCCTCAAAGAGAAAAAAGACCAAAGGAGAAGCACTTGGTAATTTAAATTTATAGGTAGGATATTTCCTCTCTTCACTGTGAACCAGCAAATGTAACCAAAATACTGTTGATTGGTGAGCTCCTAACACGGATGGTTATAAGATGAAATAGTGGCCCATTAGTGGACTGGTGAAGTCCTGCTAAGATTACTACTACTAGCCTTCTTTTTATTTTTTGACAGAGACAGAGAGAGAGTCAGAGAAAGAGACAGATAGGGACAGACAGACAGAAAAGGAGAGAGATGAGAAGAATCAATTCTTCACTGCAGCATCTTAGTTGTTCATTGATTACTTTTTCATATGTGCTTTGACTGGGGGGCTACAGCAGAGTGAGTGACCCCTTGCTCAAGCCAGTGACTTTGGGCTCAAGCCAGCGACCTTTGGCTTCAAGCCAGTGACCTTTGGACTCAAGCCAGCGGCCATGGGGTCATGTCTATGACCCCATGCTCAAGCCAGCAACCCCATGCTCAATCCGGTGAGCCACACTCAAGCTAGCAACCTTGGGGTTTCAAATCTAAGTCCTCAACATCCCAGTCCAACACACTATCCACTGTGCCACTGCCTAGGCTACTAGACTTCTTCATGAGCAAGGACTTCAAGCTAGACAACTAGAACACTCAGTTGCTATATCAGTTAAAGGTTGTACTGATCCATTTCTTTGCTGTTGACTGAATTTGATTTAGGGTAGACATAATCAAAATTTTTGCATGAACACACAAATATCTTTATAGATATATACTTTAGGTACTATAGGTATGTATATAAATAAAAAATGGGGTTACCTATATAGCAATATCACTTTAACCAATTTGGTAAAGTAATGGTTTTCAGGGAAATACTTTCCAATATGAATTATAAAAACAATCAGAAATGGTAGATTATAATATCTCCTTTATAAAATATTCAAACATCAATTAGTTAGTATTTCTTAGAATTTAAACACATATATCCTTAAATCTAACATTTCATTTTTAAGAATATATCCATCCTACAGATAAAAGAGCTCTATTGCTTAAAAGTCAATGTATACTTATTGTAACAGTGACTGAACAGGAAAAATATTGAAATAGGAATATGTCAAGAGCGGGCTAGTGGAATAAAATACAGTGTATGAATACAATGGAACTCTATGCAATCATTTATAATGACTAAGATAAATGTATCTGGAACCGTAAGTACTGCTCACAAAAATTAGGGGATATTTTATAGCTTCATATTCATTTTGAAATATTCCCTAACTCTTCTCACAAAAATTAGTGGATATTTCATAGCTTCATATTCATTTTGAAATACCTCCTAATTTTGGGGAGCAGTATATATCCTTTATATAATCTTAAGCAGAAACTATAATTTGCAAACAGAAATATATATATGTTATAATTTCATTTTGTGATGTGTGAATACATATACATACTGGTGACACAGTGACTTTGGGCTCAAGCCAGCAACCTTTGGCTTCAAGCCAGTGACCTTTGGACTCAAGCCAGCGACCATGGGGTCATGTCTATATACATACTGGTGACACACACATGCAATAGAGATGGACACATATGAAATTAAATTGCATATAAATATGTTATAAGTATGAATATTATATTTATACAATGTTAATTAAGAAAAACTCAAGGACAGGCATCAAAGCAACAGTAATGACATTTGAGGAAGATGACTGTACATAGAGATTATTTAATTATTTTATATAATTCCAAAACAAAATCATAGACTTTGAGTGACTTTTTATTATTTTCATATTAAATAGTAAAAATGAGTAAATTATGTTAACCAAAATATAAAAAAGTGTATTTGCTCAAACAAAAATCTCTAAAAGGTGACTATATGATGTGAATAAGGCAAAGATCATCTTTAAGAACTGAAATAGATCTAAACACTGAGCCACTTCAAGATCTATCACCTCTGTCTCTGGGTGGGGAAAAAAATAACTTTTGAAAACACTTCAAATGGATAAATGAATTTGAGTACAGGAACTATAATGTAAGAACTTTACAATACTTGACATAGCTAAAGGACATGAGGGTTATGAGGGGTATACCTTAAAGAAAAACAATACCCATAGCACATAAAAGAAGCTGGAGATTGATTTGACACTTAATTTTGAGAGAATACCCACATTCGAGCCATGGCTGCAGGAGGGAGAAAGAGAGAGAGAGAGAGAGAGAGAAAGTGGGAAGAGGGAGGGTGGAGAAGCAGGTGGTCACCTCCCCTTTGTGCCCTGACTGAAATCGAAGCCTGGACTTCCACACACCAGCCAATGCTTTACCACTGAGCCAATTGTCTAGGACCAAGACTCTTAATTATAAACGGCATGTTAGCCCTGGGAAGATCCTTCACCCTTTCCTTTTTGGTTGGTGTGCAAAGAGAATATTGGATCCTGCAAGCTATGGGCTACACCTCTCAGCCGGTGAGCTGCACCTGGATTACTGATATATCTTCCATATCAGTTTTCCTTTTACTGCCTGACTCTTCAAAGAACTCCCACAGTATTTCAATTATACACTATCTTTGTTAACTCATTAATTTTTTCAGACAATGCTATTATATATTAAGTCCTCAAAACCTGATTGACGAATGCATGAATGAACAGTTAGACTGGACCCCTCAAACTCAACCATAATCAACATGATAGCAGGAGCAAAGCCTGTTTTAAGTTTTTACATTGTCAAGAAATATGTTTCTAAGGCTTTCAAAATTCACTAAATTCATAGTATAATTGATTATACATAAAGTGCTTCTTATAAATTAAGAAATGCATAACTGAAAAATGTTAAGTAATACCTTCCAACTATTTTTGAAAGTTACTGAATACAGAATGCTAAGTGGAGAACAATAGCCAAGCTAACTGAGATTGGGTAGAGATTTAGACTCATGTACTCACAAGCCAGGGTCACACTACTGTACTCTAGCCTCCACGATGTGAAATTCAATATTTATGTTAGCAAAATGAGAAATGACTACCAAAAAAAACCACTGGATCATCTGCAAGTAGTCAGTAGGATGCATATTAACTTTTCTAATACCAAGAGTCTTAAGTTTATCCTTTCATCTCTCAGTGGGTGGAACCCAAAATATGTACTCATGGTGCTTAAAATACTTCCAGACTAGATGATTAACATACAAGAGAATGGTTTGAATTTTAATAATGTCCTCCTCCCCATTCCCTCTGGTAACAACCAAGTTAGATTGCAATAAAAAGAAAAATTTTAATTTACTTCTAAAGGCTTTTAATTTAATCCATTGCCATTTAGGCATGTGCTAGGACTTTGGAGTCCAATTGCCTGAGTTCACACTCAGCTATGTCACCTTCTCGCAATGATACTTTTGGGTAAATTATTTAATGTTTCTGTGCCTCAGTCTCCTATTCAATAAACGTAGAAAATAATGTATTCCATTGGCTATGTGTAAATGAGAGTAAATTAAATAATATAAATCAAGTGTAGAAGTATTCAATAAAGGTTCTCTATTATCATCATCATCAATGCAAGTAAAATATACTAAATTGCCTACAATTTCCTTTTCTCATATTTTCTTGTACACATTTCATTTTTACTTATGGGTACAAGAACTCAGAAAAAGATTGGCAAACAATTTAGTTCTATCTTCATGCTAAACTTGAATCTTTCCTCTAGAATAGTTTTTCAGTAGAACTTCCTGTAATAATGTATGTGTTCTTTATCTATACTATCCATTATATTGACATATGGCTATGGAGCACTTGAACTGTAGTGAGTGTGAATGAAGACTAATTTTTAAATTTTATTTCATTTTATTCAATTTAAATATAAATAGACACACATGGCTTGTGGCCATCATATTAGATAGCACATTCATAATAAGGAGAGTAAAGCCATTATTAAAGATTAAGAGAGTTCAATATTTGATCACTTGACTAATTTCCCCTAACTAATATCATTCCCAGGTCTTTCAAGTATCCTCAAATCCAATAGTTTCCCTTTATATAGTTACTTAGATATACAACTATGTTGGTCATTTAAAAAAAGTTTACTTATACCGTATGTTGTAAAGTCCAAAATGTGTGTGTCTTAGTTATGGTGTCATGAGGATTATAGCTTTAAAGGGCAATAGTGACTAGTTCTATTTATAATAGTTATAATCTACTCCTAGAGAAAACCAAGATCTTATTTGTCATACTGCTACAGTGCCAAATACAGTGCTTTATACAGAAGCAGTACTAATACTGTTTTCTGAATCATATGTTAGGTGGGGGAATAAGGAATTAACACTGTGAGGACTTACCATGCTCTAGGCCCATGATGGCAAACCTATGACACGTGTGTCAGCACTGACACGCGTAGCCATTTCTGATGACACGTGGCCACATACCAGAGAAGTATGGGGCCACATGCCGAGAAGCATGTTTCATCCTCAGCTCCTGCACGGCCAGGTGCAGTAGCCAAGGATAAAACATTTGCTGTAGTGTAGACACTCTGTGCCGGAGGTCTGTAGGCCAAAACAACAGAACTCCGGCACAGAGTGTCTAGTTCTGGGAATTCCAATTAGGCCATTAGGGGATCTTTGACCTCACTTCTGGCTGGCGGAGCAGGGAGCAGTGGAATGCCGCGGGGGGATGCATTTCTGGGGGCCCTGTGATCACCATTACCAGCAACCACATACCCATAACAACCATCATCCAATCTAGTGTTCTGGGGTGTCGTGGATTTCTAATTGACCATCATTACTGAGATGAGTGAGGGGGAGGCTGGGAGAGGCGAGGGCCTGTGCTATGAGTGCTGTTCCTGCCATTAGAAATAGCAGCAGCCATTTTAATTTATGTAAGATGTAATCTGCAGAATTTCAAGACAACATCTGGGCTCAGATGTTTGTCAACTTGAGGTCAAAGCTTGAGAATCTGGAAAGGTGCCGCTTGGAATTAAGAAGAGTGCCACTATGAACAGGAAATTTGGAGTGCCTGGAACCGATTACCAGACACTTTTAGCACCCTAAAAAATATAGCAATGGCTTTACTCACTATTTTTCCCTCTACATACTTTTGTGAGACCTTATTCTCAGCGTTAAATAATATCAAAACCAACAAAAGAAACAGATTGACAGATGAAGTTAGTACCGTTTGCTTGGGCTTGAAGTGTACAAAATACCAACCTTTAATTGAAGATTTGGCCAATGAAATTCAGCAACAAAAAAGTCGCTAATAGGCAGGTTAGTTAAAGAATTCCCCCTCCTCCTCACTTATCTTAGTTCATGACACCCCACACAAGTTAAATAATATCAAGACCAACAAAAGAAACTGACTGACAGATGAACAAAGAAGTCACTAAGCAGGTAAGTTAAATAATTAGTTTTTGGTTTATTCAATACAGTTATATATTATAATTATAAATTTTTGTTATTTAAACTATAAATATCGTGAAATTATGTTTTTTTTTCTCGAAGTGACACACCACCTGAGTTATGCTCGGTTTTTTGGCGAATATTGACCAACCAAGCTCAAAAGATTGTCCATCACTGCTCTAGGCACATAAAACTTACTTTCATATCGATTATGCTATTTAATTCTCAAAAAATGGTACCATGACTCACCCATCATTAATTAGGTAGGTATAGTATCTCTATTTTCCAATAGCATTTCCATTTTTTCCATGAAAATAATGAACTCATGCACAGTTAAAGTCAAATCATTCAGTTTCTTATACCCATATACTTCTACTTGTTCCACAACGGCTCACCAATGCCTGAAATTTAATATATTTCAGCATTTGATTTATTTCCCTTTTTTTGTCCAGGTAACATTAAAATAAAGAATTACATAATCTTTTCCATCTATTCAAACTAGAAAGAAATGAAGAGAATGGCATATTTACTTCTCTATATGTAGTGAACTAAAGATTGAATACTAGGCAGTTTAAAACCCATTATTCACAAAAATTTGAAGCAAGCTACTTCCCTTGATTGTTATTTATTTCAGATATAAAACAGAAGAGATGCATAAAGAAGACGTAGAAAATGCCAAGAACTAATATATTTCCTTTTCCAAAGGGCATACAGAATGTACTGTTCAAATACGCAGTCAATAGTCACATTTTCCAAAATGGAATAAATGTTTCCATCCTCTTGCTAATTTTAGGTTTGCTATATATTCTCTTTTTAAGAATTCAATAAAATTATTTTATTGAACATTCACATCAAGATACCTAAATGTAACTACTAAGTAACTTCAGAAAGGATGAAAATACATTTTTTAAGATCAAAATTATTAAAATTAAAAATAGCATAAAATGTTCTTTCTGGTACCATCAACTTCTCCTGGGTAGTCTGCATTAAGCCTTCATGCCTCAGACAAATTGAGCTATGATTTAGTACAGTAGCAACTTATCTCACTAGGACTGAGTTCAAAATGCACCTTTGCACTCTCCAATACATTGAGGGGAAACAGAATTTGCCAACCCAAAATATGCCTTTTGGGATAGTGACTATTCTAAGCTGATAATTGTTAAGAAACAAAAGACTCAAAGAAACAATCTTTGACCTTCCCCCTCATGGCCCCCAAAAATTTTAGATAGAGGAACCACTCCAGGAAGGGAACTATCATTGTAGATAACTATAATTTAATATGAACTAGGTGTGATAGACAGGGAGGAACCTACAAAAGTCATCTGATCAAAGTCCTCTCTGTGTCCCATTGTTCAAGATGGCTCAGCAAACATTTATTTACCAAACATTTGCTTTTCCATCTCCTTGTGAATTGCTTTCCTGCCCTTTGAAATCCCAAACCATAACTCCCCATTTCTCCTGAGCTCAAAGAGGCATATAAGCCTCAATTGCTCAATTTGTCCTCAGGTCCCACATTTTTTATAAAAACCCTTTGTGTAAATATTTAATAAATTTTGTTCTTTTCTCCTGTTAATCTGCCTCATGTCAATTGAACTAGTAAACCAGCCAGAAGAACATATAAGAGTATAATAAAAGTTACATTTCTTACCCTACAATATATTTCACTTTATAGAGGACAGGTCTTACAGCAAAATTTGGTGCAATGTCTATGCTATAACTGCTTTAAGAATATTCACATAAATAAAATGAGAAAAAAAAGGTTTCTTGTAGCAGAATTCTGGTATACCCTGAAAAATGAAGAAAAACCACTTAAGTAAATGAAGGAAAATCACTTAATCACTAAAGAAAGGAAATAGTTTAAGTATTTTGAATTATCTGAAATTATCTCTGGCATAATATACAATGATGTTAGAAATGATGGTCAAACTTTTTATTAAAATTTCAGGCTTAAAAGATAAAGTGGACAATGAAAATTTAAGATGTAAATGAGCCCTGGCCGGTTGGCTCAGCGGTAGAGCGTCGGCCTAGCGTGCGGAGGACCCAGGTTCGATTCCCGGCCAGGGCACATAGGAGAAGCGCCCATTTGCTTCTCCACCCCTCCGCCGCGCCTTCCTCTCTGTCTCTCTCTTCCCCTCCCGCAGCCAAGGCTCCATTGGAGCAAAGATGGCCCGGGCGCTGGGGATGGCTCTGTGGCCTCTGCCCCAGGCGCTAGAGTGGCTCTGGTCGCAACATGGCGACACCCAGGAGGGTCGCAACATGGCGACGCCCAGGATGGGCAGAGCATCGCCCCCTGGTGGGCAGAGCGTCGCCCCCTGGTGGGCGTGCCGGGTGGATCCCGGTCGGGCGCATGCGGGAGTCTGTCTGACTGTCTCTCCCTGTTTCCAGCTTCAGAAAAATGCAAAAAAAAAAAAAAAAAAAAAAAGATGTAAATGAATTGAAAAGTTACATTCACATCAGCTTTATTCATAATTGCCAAATCTTGGAAACAACCAAGTTGTCCTTTAGTAGATGAATGGATGAATAAAATGTGGTATATCCAGACAATGGAATATTATTCAGTATTAAGAGGAAATGAGCTATTAAGTCATTAAAAATATGGTAGGACATTAAATATATGCTACTAAGAATAAGAAGCCCATCTGAAAGCCTAAATATTGTATCATTCCAACTATATGACATTCTGGAAAAGGTAACACTAGAGAGACAGTAAAATGATCCAGGGATGACAAGCCTGGGAGGAGGGGTGGTAAGTAGATGATTCATCATGAGATTCAGTTTTCACATGGGATTTTTAGGATGGTGAAACTACTATGAATGATAGTATAATGGTGAAGATGCAGCATTATACATTTGTCAAAACCCAGAGAATATACAATAACTGAATTCTCATGCAACTTTGGAATTTGGGTGACTATGATGTATTGGTGTAGTTTCATTGATTGTAACAAAAGTACCATTCATGTACTTTCTGTTCAATTTTGCTATGACCCTAAAACTGCTCTAAAAATTAAAATCTATAAAAAAGTAATTATATCACTGATAGTTATTTAAGATGCACAAAGGCTTTACCAAGTACAAAATATCAGAAGTTCAACAACAAATGAATTTTTTTCCTTTTTTAGATGCATTGTGCCTAATTTTACACATACATATACATGGGAATCATTATCTAAAGCAGGGGTAGTCAATCTTTTTATACCTACCGTCCACTTTTGTATTTCTGTTAGTAGTAAAATTTTCTTACCGCCCACTGGTTCCACAGTAATGGTGATTTATAAAGTAGGGAAGTAACTTTACTTTATAAAATGTATAAAGCAGAGTTACAGCAAGTTAAAGCATATAATAATAATTACTTACCAAGTACTTTATGTCAGATTTTCACTGTTTGGCAGAATAAATTCTTTATAAAATAACTTATTATAGTTAAATCTATCTTTTTATTTATACTTTGGTTGCTCTGCTACTGCCCACCATAATAGCTGGAACACCTACTAGTGGGCGGTAGGGACCAGGTTGACTACCACTGATCTAAAGGATCTGCTACTATAAAAAGCTTATGTTCTCCCAACTAATTGTTTACATATGACTAGACAGAGATTGGCTTCTTAAAAATTCTAATAGTCTAGCCCTACACTCTAAAATTCAGTTAAATGTTAGGGCTATCTAAAAATTATAGCAGAAATTTGCTCAGTGGTACAGTGTCGGCCTGGCATGCAGGAGTCCTGGGTTCAATTTCTGGCCAGGGCACACAGGAGAAGCGCCCATCTACTTCTCCACCCCTCCCCCTCTCCTTCCTCTCTGTCTCTCTCTTCCCCGCCTGCAGCCAAGGCTCCATTGGAGCAAAGTTGGCCCGGGTGCTGAGGATGGCTCTATGGCCTCTGCCTCAGGTGCTAGAATGGCTGTGGTTGCAAAAGAGCAACGCCCCAGATGGGCAGAGCATCGCCCCCTGGTGGGCATGCCAGGTGGATCCTGGTCAGGCGCATGCGGGAGTCTGTCTGACTGCCTCTCTGTTTCCAACTTTGGAAAAATACAGAAAAAATAATAATAATTTTAAAAAATAAAAATAAAAATAATAAAAATTATAGCAGAAATTTAATCTGATTCAACTCAAACAATCATTATTAAATCACAGCTCTATACCAGTTTTAACAGTAGGCATGAGGGACTGAAATAGAAGAAAAATAAGGCCAAGGTATATTTCTGAAGACCCTCAGGTCTTTGAAAACAGACTTAAAAATCATGACAACATATACTAAGAACTACAATAGAAACTTAAATATTTAAATAGAAGCTTCAATTTAATGCCCTGGGAAATTTAAGAGTGTGTATTAATTTGGGGAAAGGTTGACTGGGCATTATTATAGGACAGCCTTACAAAAGAGAGACAATTTACAGAATAGAAGTATCTTGAGTGCTTACCAGGCATAAAAATAGAAGGGCAGTGTATTGCATAGAGTTAAACATCTGGCAGTGTCTTAAACAAGCATGTGAGTTATGGATGAGTAAAGAATGTGTGGGGAGGAGAAAATGAGTCCAGAAAAGTCAACTGGGCCAGGATCACAAAGGGTATTTTATGCTTAAGAAGAATTACTAGTATTGTATTTTCAAAGGCCCTGAAGAGGCCAGGCACATTAAATAACAGAATGAAGTGGCTAGCTCCAGGGGACCATATGGAATGGTGGAGACTGTGGAATCCTCAAGAGTTAATGCCATGTCCCAGAGGACTGCCATATTTATTTAGTTCTAACTCATTGTTACTATAAAGAGATGCATTCCCAATGTTGTTTGATCTCCAAATTTTCAGAGGAATTTGGAACAGTGATTTCTTTTCCTTTGTCCACTTCCATGTTGGAACACCTCTGAATCACAGCTAGAGGAGCAAGACTAGAGAAATGAGGTCTGAATGGGAGAAAGAGAAACTTATTCTCTGAATATGAAAGATTTCTCAGAGAAAGGAGCATTGGATACTAGGAGTGACAGTCCCTCTGATTCTCCACAAAACTAATAGTAATTGCTAAGAATTAATTACAGAAACTAAAACAAATTGATGATAGTTTTTTAAAATGTTTATGAGAATGTATATTACAATAGTTTTCTGTGTCTCCTCTACAATCAAGGAACTCCATTAAGGAAATACACAGGAAAATTCTTTTAAAATGAATCTTGAGTTTTCTTATTTCCAACAAACATTTTGTTTATTCAAAGATGTAATTCTTTATATTTAATGGCAGCAAATTTTGAGTTCACAGAGTCACTGATTCTAATATTCTAATTTTTTGGTGCCCATCTTTAATGTATCCAATAAAGAAAAGCATTTTCAGAGGTCTAAAGGTTGTTTTATAAGTAGATTCCAAGAAACCCAATTTAGTGACTACCAGATTTCTAAACACTCTTTTTTTTTTTTTTTTTTTTTTTGTAACTTCACTGTACTGCAGATTTTGGGCCCTGCAAATTGTATGTGCCCATCAAATTTTTGTTACTTCATTGCACTGCAGTTTTGGGCACTGCAGATTATATGTGCCCATTAATTGACTGATGATGTGTCCCTAGCATCTCCATATATTTGAAACTAGAGGATGTAAAATTTTCATTTATTCAGAAAAGTAAGATTTAACTCTTGAAACTGCAATCACTTCCAATAAGACTTATTGACCAAGAACCGTTATTTATTTAACCTTTTGGAACTTCAGGTCCATTGTTTGTAACACGTTTGGAGGATTAAATAAGATGCTTTGGAAAGTGCTTAATACTAATTCTAGAGGATAGCCTTTCTTCATTTAATGTTTTTTTTTTCTAATTTATGTCTACTTTAAGTTCTATTTACAAAGAATTATCTGATGAAAGTGGGAAAATAGTTACACCATCACATCTATAATTACTGTAATAAGTCCACATTTATGTAGAAAAACAAAGTTAAAACAGTTGCTTCACATTTGTATGGTAACTTAATCACAGTTTGTGTTTACCCGTCTTCTAATATATTTCATCATGCTGCGTACTTGTGTCTGTTCTCCACACTCCAATCAGAGCAGACTTTTCAAAAGGCAAATTTAGCTTCTCACTTCTTTTAAGACAAAGGCAAAGGTCCTTATATTATGGCTTCCGTGGTGTGAATTAGTTTGGTTCCTACCCACTGACCTAGCGCTACAGCCCTCACTCTCTCCCATGATCACATACTAGCTTCTGTTCCCACTCCCACAAACTCCCCACGCTCCCCCAACCCCCACCAACCACCACGTGGTCCTTACCCATAACTGTTCTCTCTGGCCTTCTCATTCCTCTTTGCCCGATTAACTTCTAATCCCATACGAAGGATCATTTATTCCAAAACAGCACCCCCAAACTTGCTTAGAATTGGTTAAAACCTACGTGTTCAAGTAGCCCTCCTGTTGTCTGTGTTATTATTACACATGACTAATTGATAAGCAGCCCTCTCCCTCCTGATTGTTTAGTTCATGAGGAAGGAAACAGGGGGTGGGTGGGTGGGGGTTGTTCACCATATTACCCCCAGCGCCTAGTACAATTATAGAATATTTACTGAATAAATACAAATCTGACTCGAGCTAAGGCATATATTAGAGTCAATGAGAGTCAATAGAGTATAGTATTTATAAGTACAAATTTTGGAGCTAGACTGCCTGGGTTGAACCCTGGATTTTCATTTATTAATTGTGTAATTTCAGGCAAGTAACTTAAGTTCACCAGTGAAATGGCAAAATAATAGTATATATATCATAGCGTTTCTATGAGGGAGGTATGAGTTTATATGGGAAATTTTCAAAATAATGCCTGACACATACAGGAGTTTAAATGTTGTTTTGTTGGAAAACTGAAGCAAGAGAAGTTTTAAAAAACTGATACAAAATCAGCCTGAAGTTTCAATAAAACTCTTGAGGATTTTAATAACTGACACAGAGGCACCAACTCAAAAATGTCCTGCATTTCTACTTACATATCTTGCCATCTGAGATATCTATCATGTCATTTTATATTCTCTCCCAAACAGAATTTCCCTTTTTTTAGTTTCTTCCTCTCATCATTGTATTTTTTTAACCTTCAAAATTCACAGTATAGTTTTGATTCTTCCCTTCCTGTGGTGGCCAATAAGTCACCAACCCAATTTATTGCTATTTTGTAATTTGTATACCTTCAATTATTATCCTGCCTCTTTCAGTATAGTTTTGATGCCCTTGCTATAAATTCTTTAATATCTTACATCTGAATAAATGCAGAAACTTTTCAAAATGTTCGTCAGATCTCTTCAACCCAATCTGTCCATCATCATCACAATCATCATCATCATCATCATCATCATCTTAATCTTTCTAAATTTAAAGCTCCCAGTCTCTAGCTCAAGAGTCCAGTGTAAAAGTTTTACAACCACATGGATCCTCAACTTCAGGAGTCTCTGTGCCCAAAGTCCCACATATCCTTTCCGCATCAACCATGTTTGTCTAGTCACTATACCTAGAATATGTTTGGGTTTTTTCAACTTCAATATTTGATTCATTAACTGTGAAATTATATGGCATTTTCTTTTTCTTGCTGCCCATCTATTTGTAGCAAGTCTAGGTGATTCAAAATCTACTGCTTCTATGCAAATTTCTCTAAGAACTCTAACAAACTGACTTGTTTCTAGCAGACATCAATGTACAACATGTTTCAGTTGGCTAAGATTTAAGTGTACAGATGTTTTTGACTGAAAAATAGTATCTTTTACAGACTATGCCAGTTAAGGTATATTCAAGTCTATTGCTAGAATTACCCCTTACTCATTTTCTTATTTTTTCTTAAGCAGAAATGAAAGGAGTGGTGAGACAAGGAGCCCACAGGGCTCATAACCCTTGGGTATCCATGTGGGTACACTGCACATGTGCATAGGAGCCCATGAGCTTTCCCCAATCCTACTCTTCCCCTGACTTTTCAATTGCAAAATAAAGCAACCCTTCTCGCCATTTCTCTACACATGAAACCCTGAACTCATTTCCCTCACTCTTTCTATACAATTAATCACCAAATTCTGCTAAACCCACTGAAAAGGGATAGAATATGCCACTCCAAAATATGCCACCTTGGTATATTATTTTTAATTAAAGGTGCTTGAGAAACAGTCAGTGCAGGAAGGACACTATGACCCTCCTTTACCTCCCTGAAAGCAGGGGATAAATCTCCCATGTGAAAGGTACCCTTCTGTACCAAGAGAGGACAAGGCACTCTTATCACCAGAGATAGGGAATTTAGGGCCAAGAAACCTGTATAAACAAACCTTGTTACTTCCTCACCAATTTACTCTCTGAAGCCCATATCCTTTTGTCTTCTTTACTCTGCACAAATATATTACTTTGTCTCAAAGGTATAAAAGCTTCCTGCTCTGATTACTTCTCTGAGTCTTATGTTTCTGTAGGGCTCTCATCTGCATGAAATTAGTTTTATTCTATTACTGGGTCTTATGTCACTTTAATTATTAGACCAGCCAAAGGACCCAGAAGGGAAGAAGAAAAAGGTGTTCTTCTTCTACACTGCCTAGGCTCAGTATAGCTCAAAACATCTACCTCTTTCCAGCACCACTACTTAATGGCCATTATCCTTCATCTGACCTGGGCAACGGTTCCCTCAGCCGTGCCTTCAGTCCTATTTTCTCCTCTCTCCTCCAATCCATTCACCAAACTGCTAAAGTCATCTTTTACAAGTATTTTATTATGCTCCTGTTTAAAACATTTCAATGGCATCATGTTGTTCTTAAAATAGATACCAACATCCAGCAAGACTTAGCTCGGGTCTCATTTCTTGATGCTGTGGAATTATCCAGACACTCACTTTCCTTTAGTCCTGAGAGTCAGCATGCATCTCCACATCTGGGGGCTTTCACATGGTCTATTTTCTATATTTGAAACCCCGTGAATTCCTTCTTTTTCTAGCTAATTCCCATTCCCGCTTTGGAAAAATAGAAAAATCCTAAAAGAGTAGGTGAGGTCAGCCACTGATGAGACTGGATTCTCCCATACATATACATAACAGTAATAATTCATTGTTTGCTTAATTGTTAGCTTAATGTTATTCTCTCCTTCCTTCTACCCTATAAGGTACCTTGTGTTACATGCTATCTTAGGTATTCAGTAAATATTTGCTGAATGTCATCAATATAAGGTATAAAATGATGATGTAAACTTTGAGAACCACTGGCATATATTATTTATTTACAACTTATTATTGGTGTCTGTATTTTTATATATTTACATTTTGTTTACTTAACTATATTGCAAGGCCTTTGAGCAAAGACAGTATGCTTTGCTCTTTCTTTTTTTATTTAATCAGCATCTTGAACACAGTTATCACTCAATAAACGTCTATCAGTTGAAAATTGTAGAAGAGCGCACTCTTGTAAGATACTTTATATAAGGTGGTCAGGGAAGGCATCAAGAACAATTCATACACATATCTAAGGAAAGACTGCTCAAAGAAAACAGAAAAGCAACTGGCAAAGGTCCTGTGGTGGGTGGGACCTGCTTGTTGGGTTCAAAGAATGGCAAGGAGGGCAATATGGCTGCATCAAAGTAGGGTAGGAGCAAGTCAGAGGATGTGAGATTACACAGGCAGTGGGGAACAGAACATGCAGGGCCTTGAAGGCAGTCAAAAAGATGTTGGCCTTTACTCAGAGTTAAGTCAAGGTGCCACTGGAGAATTATTCTGAGCTAAGAAGTGACATGATCTGACTTACGTTTTAAATTATTTGATGACATTTTAATACATGTTAAAAGCTTACTCTGGCACAGATTAAGTACTTAGTAAATATTTAAATATACTTAATAAATGGCTTTATCATCACATCATGTGGCACTCATTAAGTCTGAGAAAAAAGTTCAGATATCTACTTTTTGATCTTTAAACAACATTTAGATATAGCCAATAGGACAACATGGAACAAAATATGTTTTGGGTCTTCATTTATAATTATATATATATATATACTTGCACACATTTATTATATAAGTAAAAATATAAATATTAACATCTCCTGTCTTAATGCTCCCACTCTACTTCACTTAAATCTGCATATTCTGAGTGCTGCACATTTATGACAATATTCCTCACTAGGCTCTGATCATCTAGGACATGGGTTCTTTGGGAGGACATGAACTTGAGATGAACAAAAAGTTATTTTTATTTTATTCTCTCTCTAAATTTTAATATTCCTTTATTATGAATATAACCAAATACAACAGTTCTCCCACTAGAAATTGTCGATGTTTTATTTTACAGTACAAATATTGCAGATAGCTGGAAATAATGGGTTTACTTTCTCCTGCATTTTAAAATGTCAGTATTTTTTAGAACATAGGCCAGATGAATAAAAAAGCAGATGTATTGCTTCTTTCTTTTTAGTTTATGCTTTAATATTTATGTTTGATATTGGAATAACTGTCATTTAATAATTAATTTCCATTATTCTGTATCTGTTAATCCCTACATGTTTTGTTTCACATATTTAAAAACATAAATTTGAGAAGAGATGTGCAGACTTCACCCGACTGCCTAAGAAGACCCAGCACAAAAGCAAGTATTCCTGACCTAGAAGAGTCTATCCTCTATAACATCTAGAACAAAAGAGGCTCTCAAGTGATTTTCGTCATTTATTTTGAACTTATTTCATTCCATTTTAAGATTCCTATCTTTCTTTTTATTTCAAAGGTTTAATTATTCTTTAACTATTTTTTAAAGTAAGTTATTTTATTATTTTTTTATTGTTTTTTTTTAAGTCAGAAGCAGCGAGGCAGAGAGACAGACTCCTGCAAGCACCTGACTGGGATCACTAGGCATGCCCACTAGGGGCGATGCTCTGCCCATCTTAATCCTTGCTCCTTGCAACTGGAGCCATTCTAGCACCTGAGGTGGAGGCCATGGAGCCATCCTCAGTGCTGGGGCCAACTTTTTTTGCTCTAGTGGAGCCTTGGTTGCAGGAGGGGAAGAGAGAGATAGAGAGAAAGGAGGGGGAGTGGAGAAGTGGATGGTCACTTCTCCTATGTGCTCTGGCTAGGAATCAAACCTGGGACATCCACACACCAGGCTGACACTCTATCACTGAGCCAACTGGCAAGGGCAAGTTTCTTTCTTTTTTTTTAATTTTGGCTTCAAGATTCATAAATTGCTACATTGGTTATTTCTTAAATGGAGCAGTGATGGCAGCTAGACATCCATTAGACAAGCAGCCTAAGCCACTGTGAAATTAGACATGACTAGCAAAGTAGTATAAACACAAAACACATACTAGACGGCTTCATGCATGATATGTAATGCATTTTCAGACTGCTAAGTGAAACAATAGAAGGTATTCATGTAGTCAGCCTCTAAAAGCTTAAGATATAGTTGAAGAGTTCTGTAGACTGTCAACTGAATTACCTCATCTAGAAAACATTATGCCACTCCTCTGTAATGTACCAGTAAGTGCCACATACCTCGGACCACACACCAGTGACTATGAACACTTACATCTTAAATCACCTAGCAATTCTCAGACACTTTTAAATTAAAAAAGAACTCTTTTCCCCTAATTTTCAGTCCCTTGACAAAAAAGGCCCCTGTTATAAAATCTGTGAATGTTCTCCTTTCAGAAATGGTATGTACAGTCATTATTGATTTGTCCAAGTGACCTGCATTTCTCCAAAGTATTTAGTAACAGCTCATTTTAAAACAATTAATTTTCTGTTTTCCATATGGTGAGAGTGACTTCTCATGACATAGTGCTCTACATCCACAGTGCTTTGAAACAGCAGTGACCACAATGAGCGCTATCGAATGTCATGAAAACAGTTCCCCAGTTACACTCCTTTTACAATCTTGTCTTGCCCGTGTGCCTGCATGCGGCTCAATGCAGGATGTGAGCCTGTAAGTGAAGAGATGATGTCGTCATGGAAAAAAGTGATCAGGTTTACTTTTATGCTCAGGGGGCGACATTCTGCTGGTTCTGTGAAATTATGTGCATGAAAAGTGTGTGTGTGTGTGTGTGTGTGTGTGTGCCTCCTCCTTATAATTCACAATTTGTTTTCATTTTTTTCCATGCTTTCAGAAATTTCAAATCAACATGTTTTATTTTTAATCTTATGCTTCATGTGCCTTTAATGAAACTGTTATACTGTACCAAAACTAACTTACAATTTGAACTATTGAAAGCAAAGAACTTCTGGACAGTTTTGCAGGAGGGTCTTTTATTAGCAGATCCACAGAAACTTGTAGCCACAGAAACTTGGCAAATTTCTAAATGCTGCCACCTGGTCTGTCTCTCCCTCTTGATCTGGCATGTGAGGATTCTTAGCAGAGCATTGAATAGGGCTAGAAATACCCTCTCTCACATCTGAGCTCAAAGAGCTCAGCAGAAGCAAACTCCAATATGACAACATGAGGCTTTGAGAAAATAATAACTTGCTCTTGCTCATTTAAAAAGGTTGGCAACCATTTGTTGACAACAGATCCAAAAAGGAGCCAAACATAAGAACAGATTACTCTTTTCTCACCTGTAATGTGAAGGGAATTCTGATATAATTCTGATTCATTTTGTTTGCTTCAAGTACATAAAAAGAAAGCTGTCTCAATCATGAATGTTTGCCACAAAGGTTAATTCCAAGATTTGCACAGGGTTTATTTTCCATTTGGCTAGGACCTACACATGTATCCAAATAATAGTAAGTAAGCAAAGCCACAATGTAGCTCAACTTTTAAATCTATGTACAGATAATTCAACAAACTTTATACTGTTTTAAGTAATTTTCCCAAAGAACCTCAGCCCACCTTCTTAGGTACCTATTGGCTTTCTCTGCCACTCACCAAAAGAATTAGGTGACAAGAGGGAGAATGGCAATACTTCTATGATTCATGGAGGACAAAATGACAATAATTTCGACTTGATTTTATAATAATAAATATTAAAGGAGGTATTAATGTATGAGTAGTGGGAATGGTCAAATGAATGTATTGAAATCCAATTAAAATTATGGCAATAGGCCCATATATAAAGAATATAAACATATTGGACTTGGCTGTGCACATTATACTTTATAAAGCAGCTATTATTTTTAATCGATATAACTTTTGATTAAGGAAGTAGGTAAGACACACTAAAAATAAAATTGTAATAAACCTACGTGTATAAAAATATTTCGGTGTAGGCCCTGTCCAGTTGGCTCAGCAGTAGAGCGTCGGCCTGGTGTGCGGGGGACCCGGGTTCAATTCCTGGCCAGGGCACATAGGAGAAGCGCCCATTTGCTTCTCCACCCCCTTCCCCTCCTTCCGCTCTGTCTCTCTCTTCCCCTCCCGCAGCCAAGGCTCCATTGGAGCAAAGATGGCCCGGGCGGGCGCTGGGGATGGCTCCTTGGCCTCTGCCCCAGGCGCTAGAATGGCTCTGGTTGTGGCAGAGCGACGCCCCGGAGGGGCAGAGCATCGCCCCCTGCTGGGCAGAGCGTCGCCCCTGGTGGGCGTGCCAGGTGGATCCCGGTGGGGCGCATGCGGGAGTCTGTCTGACTGTCTCTCCCTGTTTCCAGCTTCAGAAAGAAAGAAAAAAAAATATTTCGGTGTATACTAAATGTCTCAAGTTCTATTCTAAAGTCAGCCACACAATAAAATATTGCCTTTCTCTTATTTAACCTGTGACTGCTGGAAATTAATTTTTTCAAATGACTTTATAAGCTTGACTTAAAAAATCTATGTATGACCACATACATCATAATTCTCCTTTGTTGAGTAGACTCTGTATGCCTTTGCAACACCTTATCTCATCACCAATACATATGCACATCAACATCACCGTAAACATCATCTCTTATTCCTAACATAAACTCATCAGTCATCCATCAAATTTTAAAATAACATAGATATAGAACTTGCTATACTCCATGATCATTTTTACTTTTTTTTTTTTTTTTTTATCCATTGGTTAATCACATAACGCCTTTTTTGGAAAGGCAACAACAGCATTTATTGCTCGTTGTTCCTAAGCACGGTGATTTTCTGATTCCCTCCTGCACTATTACAGTGTATTTTTACCTTGGTTGTTAAATAGTGTTTTGATAGATGGCTAATTAGAGACTCTGAGGGGAAACAAGGATTCTTATATTCCCATTTCACTCACCAACTATTTTTATTGGACAAGAGGCAGTTATTGAGAAAAAGATGCAAAAATCACACAGTGAATCATCTTTATGGTTCCTTCAGTAACTGAAAGCCTCAACTCTTAATTATTGCAATAATACCTCATTTCAGGTGAAAAGATCTTTTGAGAATCTATTACCTGAAAGACCCTATAATTATTCTTCTTCCAAATTCTCAATGGTGGGGAAACTCACAAAATCACAGTGAAACTCACAAAAACAGTCGCCTGACCAGGCGGTGGCACAGTGGATAGAGCGTCGGACTGAGATGTGGAGGACCCAGGTTCAAGACCCCAAGGTCACCAGCTTGAGCATGGGCTCATCTGGTTTGAGCAAAGTTCACCAGCTTGGACCCAAGGTCACTGGCTCGAGCAAGGGGTTACTTGGTCTGCTGTAGCCCCATAGTCAAGGCACATATGAGAAAGCAATCAATGAAGAACTAAGGTGTCACAACAAAAAACTAATGATTGATGCGTCTCATCTTTCTCCATTCCTGTCTGTCTGTCCCTATCTATCCCTCTTTTTGTAAAAAAAAAAGAAAAAGAAAAGAAAAGAAACTCACAAAAACATAATTATCACTCATCTGATCTTGATTTTATTGGGACCATGGCAAACACAGGCCTTGAAAAATAACCCTCAAGTTGAATAAAATGCTCATTTTCCCATAACTTTTATCTTTAGATAATGTTCTAAACTGAAATAATATAACATCCTATGACTATATAGTAACATCTACAATTAACTACATGACCCACCTCCTCCAGAAGTCTCTTACCAACTAGGTCAGACTCCAGAGTCTACTAAACCAGCCAGTCCTGTGTCAACATGTCTGATGTCCTCAGATCCTTTCTCTTCCCCTGAACCACCCTAAAATTCTCCATCCTCTGTCTTCTCCACTACTAAAAGTCAAATTTGTTCCATATAATTTTGAACATCAAGGACTTTTGAGTTAAGCAAAACCCATAGAAGGAGGAATTTCAAGCTTGATGAGAATATAATTCTTTATGATTAAAAACTAAGTATTGCTAAAACCCACTGATAACCTTTTAGGATCTCCAAGTATAAACTATATTGGGCCATTCAGTCATTTATTCATCCAAAAATATATCTATTAAGCACATATATGTTAGGTATTATAATAGACCAATGTATGAATAAAGCATACACCATGTCCTCAAGTGTCTTACAGTTTACTAAAGCGATAACAAGCAGTCAACTAAGTATAGCAATGTGGTACAGGTACTCTGAAAGATGGGGAAACCATAAACGTGGAGGTGATCATAAAAGACAACTCTCCTCTTCCAGAATCCCATTTCCCTTCCTTTGGAAAATAACCCCTCTTTTTCAGTCTGAGCAAATGTCAATCAAGGTGAGGCCACGATTTGGTCAGCAAGTTGGCTATTAATCGCACTAATCGGATTCTCTCTTGCCAAAATTTGAATCCTAAGAGGAAAGATAAAATAAATTTAGTAGCTTAATGTTCATGAGCACACATGGTTGTAGGTACTACTCAGTGCGTATGTATATTAATTTATTTAGTCTTCATAACAACTTGATAAGGTAGGTACTATCACTATTTACATGTTACAAATGAAGAAATGAAGGCAGAAAAAAGTTAAGTAATTTTCCCAAGCTAATAAATGGAGTCATGTTTAAACCAGGAAGTTGGCCTGACCTGTGGTGGCGCAGTGGATAAAGTGTCGACCTGGAATGCTGAGGTCGCCGGTTCAAAACCCTGGGCTTACCTGGTCAAGGCACATATGGGAGTTGATGCTTCCTGCTCCTCCCCCTGTTCTCTCTCTATCTCTCCCTCTCTCTCTCTCCCCTCTCCCTCTAATAAAAATGAATAAATAAATAAAAAATCTAAAAAAGTAAATAAGTAAAAAAAAAAAATTGATAAACCAGGAAGTCTGGCTGCTAAGTCCACACTACCAACCACGTCTGTTTAGCTGCGCTTTCTAAAACAACTGTTTCTGACAGTAGTACCCTAAAGCGACTGCCCAAGTAACTATGCTTTATAACTTTCTAAAATAATGTAAATCCTAGGCCCTGGAAGACCTTTGTTTTTTATTTTAGTACCAGAGAGTAAAGTTTAGGCATGAACCCTTAGAAAAATATGAGATATATAGAATTGGTGTTGAGGTTCATATTAGAAAAAAAAATGTGGAATGGAAAACTAGCAGCTGGTGTATTATGCTGAGGTTGAAGAATACATTCTTTTTGTGGATTTTTACGCTTATACTATTTAGGGGTCCTGTTTTGAAAAAGAATACAGGATTATGTATATAAATTTATGTATTTAGCATAATAAAAGAAGGCAAAACAAATTAGTAACTTTTAAAAGATAATAAACACTGGAACCATCCCAAAGCACAAAAAAAAATCCCCACAATATTTTTATTAATTAACTGCTCCACAGAACCCTATTTTATTTTTTCTTGAAGATTTTGTCTTTATACTTTTTGATTGCCTCTTCATAAACAACAATTTAGAAATATTTTCATAGGGAGAACAAAAAGACTACCCAATTTTTCTTTCAGCATGAATAATCAGAACAAATGTTTCAAATATGTTTTTAAAAAACGCTCTTACAGTTTCACTGCTCATTATTGGTAAATATAAATTTTGCAACTTACAAAAGTTCTGTTGTCAAATTTGAGAAATCTCATGTTTCTTTGTGAGCTTTTGAATCTGGAAGAATTTTCCACAGAATAGCTATGATACAAGGAATTCAAATAATATAATTTGCATTTGGTATTGATTCCTGCCCTTTGTTTAATTGCTGTCTGCTGACCAGTTCCTGTTTATAAATAGGAAAATGCTAAAATTCTTATCTTGGGGGAGAAGCAGAGATACGAGAGGATGGGTCAATTGGGAGATCACACAGCAAGCACTCCCTCAGGAAGCAGGGAAGGGACTTGGTGGATTCCCCCATCCCTGGTATTCTCCTGGACCAGGCGAAGGAAAGGATGTCAAACAACCTGGACATTCCTGGAACCATTGCTCTGTCCTTAAAATGTCAGCTAGCCATAACCATACCTGACAGCCTCTACCAGGTATCAGAATACTGCAGCCTTGATCAGGATGAATTTATTTTATTTTATTTTTTCCATGTCTATGAATTTTTTTATTTTTTATTTTTTTGTTCTTTTTTGTTCTATCCCTCGACTTCCCTCGCCCAGCCCTAGCCCCACCTGACAGCAGTCAGCTGGCTTGCTATCTAGGAGTCTGTCTCTATTCTGCTAGTTAATTTACTTTGTTCATTAGATTCCACACATGAATGAGATCATATGGTACTTGTATTTCTCCAACTGGCTTATTTCACTTAGCATAATACCCTCCAGGTCCATCCATGCTGTCACAAAAGGTAAGATTTTCCTTTTTATGGCCATATAATATTTCATTGTATAAATGTACCACAGCTTTTTTCCCACTCATCTACTGATGAGCACTTGGGCTGCTTCCAAATCTTGGCTATTTGTAAATAATGCTGCAGTGAACATAGGGGTGCACATATTCTTTCAAATTAGTGTTTCAGATTTCTTCAGATAAATTCCCATAAGTGGAATCACTGGATCAAAAGGCAGTTCATTTTTAATTTTTTGATGTAACTCCACACTGCTTCCACAGTGGTGGTACCAATCTGCATTCCCATGATCAGGATGAATTTAGATCTATCACACAGCAAGACTCTTGACCAACACAGCAATTCCTGGCCAACCTGTTACAGAGTCTCAACATACACTGAAATACTTGAGTGCTACTAAGTATATTATGGCAGGTTTTTTTTCCCATTTATGGAATAAAATTTGAGGATACTCATCTGAGGAAAACAGTATGTAGTTTTAGATTTGGCAGAATTGATTTACCCTAACTGTACTAACTAAAATTCAGTATGCTAGCACAGACAATCACAGATGATCCAGAAAAGTCTGGTAGATTTGATAACACCAACATATGTGCAATGCCAGCCCACACTAAATGACAATACAAGGCCAGAAAACACTTGGGATAATATAAAGAAAGAAATTAAAAATGTAGAGGAGAAACACTGCATGCAATGATAATGTACATCTCACCTAAATATATATATATTTTTTACTGTGTCACTCAGTGGGGCCCCAAAAAATCTATTTTTCACTAAGATGTGAAGAACAGGTCGGTGAGGAAAGTTCCACAACTTTTTAATGTGACTTCTCTGTCCAGATTGAGAATGCTGATGGAGTAGCTCCCTCATTTTAATGAGAACAGAGATTCTCAGGCTGGCAGGAATACATGGTGGCACTTAACTTCCATAGGAAAGATGGATACAGCTGCCAGAGCACAGAGCAGGCTCATCAAATCTCCTAGAATGAGCTGTCCCCAAGGGGATCTAACAGTGACTTATTAATCATGGGGCCTTCAAGAATAAATTTAAAGGCAACTCCCTAACAACTCCCTAAGTTCTTGACTTGTAGAACAAAAAAAACAGCAACAACAACAAATGAGAGAATCTTCCTAATGACTCAATTCCCTATACTAGAGCCAAGTTATAGATCCAGGACTTACGGAATGAAAGGAGCCATGATCTCAAGTCTTGACTGGACAGCTTCCTACTAATCTTCAAAGGGACCTGAACTGTACACTATGCATTAGAGCAGGGGTCCCCAAACTACGGCCCGCGGGCCACATGCGGCCCCCTGAGGCCATTTATCCGGCCGCCACCGCACTTACGGAAGGGGCACCTCTTTCATTGGTGGTCAGTGAGAGGAGCATAGTTCCCATTGAAATACTGGTCAGTTTGTTGATTTAAATTTACTTGTTCTTTATTTTAAATGTTATATTTGTTTTCGTTTTGTTTTTTTACTTTAAAATAAGATATGTGCAGTGTGCATAGGGATTTGTTCATAGTTTTTTTTATAGTCCAGCCCTGCAATGGTCTGAGGGACAGTGAACTGGCCCCCTGTGTAAAAAGTTTGGGGACCCCTGCATTAGAGAAAGAGAAAGGCCTTGTGGGGATGAGGTGATAGATGGATTTTTTACCTAAGTCCACCTCACACTCTGACTACTGTGCCTTTGAACACATAAGAGGTTATTTTCATATGTTTTCCTGAATGAGTAATTGTCATGGATATGAGAACAGCAACTGTCAGGATTGTTATTGGCATATACTTGGCATATGGAATAACTTACTATTCGGTAGGCAGACCAAATAAAATACTAGAACTTAAAAAAATAATCATAGATTCAGGCTACTGTCAATGATCCAAACATTGTAAGGAAAATGATTTCTATCACATCTCCCATCAATTAAACCAATATAAAAGATGGATGGGATATGAAGAACAGCAGGAAAATTAAAATGAAGTGACAGCTTCAATCAGAGTTGCTATTCCAGATGAGGTCTTTTCACTGAAGTGTATTAGTAAATATTCTGGCATTTGGCATGTTTCTAACCATCAGGAAAAGGCAATTTTCTTAATCCTGATGATAGAAAACTCCAGAAGCAGTTTGAATGCACTTGACAAAAATAACAGAGCTCTCTTATTGTTTGCATTGCAGCTCCTGCTCTGTGACTTAACCCGTAGAGACAATGGACATTTCCACAGCAAACAAGACATTAAACTCTTCTATGTCATAACAGTTTGCTGACTTGATATTAAAGAATAGAAATAGTAGAAAAACTATATGGTTTCATAAAATACATGCATTCCAGAGGGTAAAAGATGAATTCTATGAATGCAGGATGGGTTTTTTTCAACTAAATGAAATTTCTGGGCCCAGTATTAGGAGCTATGCAGGAACACTGCCTTCTTTCTAAAGGACATCATGAAAATCTTCCTAGCTTGCTATTTGATGGAGATTGCTTCCTAGCTTGCTTGTTTGATGGAGATTGAACCTCCATCTTGAGATAAAAGTGACCTTTAAGTCATTCTGAACACATGGAACTTGATCTGTTTATCATAAACATAGTGCTAGATAATCAATTTGCCAATATATTTAGCTGTGCCAAGCAATACTTCATCACTGAGTAGAAATGTTACATATGGGATTAGTTCAATTAGGCCTAAAGATCCAGGTAAAATCAGTAAGTACAAATATGCCATCCCTATTATACCTCCTTTTTTCACACTGCTCCTTCTTATTTTTTATCTTTGTGAGAACGAGAGTGAGAGAGATAGAAAGAGAGAAAGAGAGATGAGAAGCATGAACTCATAGTTGTGTCACTTGTTCATTGTTTGCTTCTGGATATGTACCTTGACCAGTGGGCTCAAGCTGAGCATGTGACCCCTTGCTCAAGCCAGTGACCTTGGGCTTAAGCCAAGGTCATGAGGTCATGTCTGTGATCCCACACTGAACCTGGCAACCCTGTGCTCAAGCCAGATGAGCCTGTGTTCTAGCTGGTGACTTCGAGGTTTCAAACCTGGAATCTTAGCATCCTAGGTTTATTCTCTATCTACTGCACCACCACCGGTCAGTCTGCACTGCACTGATCTTTTCTTTTATCTTGGCCTGTATATTTAGCTCATATCAAGTCCCTTATGTCTTGCTGATTATGAGTAGAAAACAAAGTCAAGTTTCTTTTCATATCATTCTACATGATACTCTAACATTTTACTATGGCACTAAAGTTCTAAGTAGGCATATCCCTTTAAGATAGTATAGAATGGAAACACTCCTGATAAGAAAAACATTAAGCAAGACATTTCATTATTTATGATTTAGAGATGAGAAATTTTCCAGGTGTTTAGGAAATTAGAAAAATGGTGACAAGGAAATTTAATTTTATACAGGGAAATGATTTAATGTATTTAAAATTTGAAGGTATTTATACTTATTTACTTTAAATTCTGAAGAATTAACCTTTATCACTAACTTCTCCATCTCTCTCTCTCTCTCTCTCTTTGCTTTTTCCCTAAGTTCTAGGCAGCAAAATAATGCATTAAAAAACCCTTTTATTTTCACACTATTACACCTATATTTCCTCCATCTACTTCTGATTCATTCTGTTGGTTTAATCCTAGCATTATATTTGCATCTATGAATCCATTATAGTTGCATTAAGAAATCCATGAATTTCTTAATGAATATATTATTATTTTAGTTGTATAGAGAGATATGTATAACTTTAAATTAATTGCAACTGAGATCTTTTCAAGAAGAACTTTTGATCACTTCTATTATACTTTCTTATTGTCAGAGATATCAGCAATAAGCACATATTTCTAGATTTCTCTGCATTCAATCTTGATAAGATGTTCTCTAAACAAAACACACTATTGATTTTTGAAGGGCAAAACTCTAATCTTTATGTCTTTCATTTAATTCCTGGATGGTACAACATCCTGAGGCATTGTTATCTTACAGCTCAGAGAACGAGGTATTCTTGATGGGCAAAAGCACTCTGGGCATTCTATCTGACTAGGTTGTTCTTTCCGCCAAACAAGGAGTGGATTCTACGTTGAGATGGTGAATGTTAAGTTCCTTCCTTGGAGCATAATGTGGCATTCTACTAGGTAACAGAACTTCCTTTTTTTTCTCCCTTTCCCCTTCATGTGTTTCAAACCTGATCTAACTAACCAGGACTCTTTGAAGTCAAAGGAAGCTCTGAACCTAGGGAAACGCTTATGTCTGGGCAGAGGCTTTCAAGATACAAGATACACGAGACAGACAGAAAGGAATGTTAGGAGGAAAAAAATAAAAAGAGGTTGAACACATTAGATATCTTGCCCCATGTTGATCCCTTAGTGGCTGAAAGAATCGTGCACAAAAATCAACAAGTCATTACTGATAGAAAAAACAAAGTAAGTATACAATACAAAGACAGTCAGACGTTTGAACTCCATCTGGACCAGGAAGTGAAAGTTCATGCATCCGTATAATTACTCAGTCTTGATGGCAGATGCTAATTTTGAGTTAGGTAATTAAGAGTCAAAAGGCATAAAACCTAATCTTGGACTTAACACTTATTTTGGTTTTCTCAGCTTGATAGGATATTAGAAAACTTGGTTTTGTTTAGATTTTTGCCTTTTATGATCTTCAGCCCCAGAAATATTAACATTTATAATTATAGTGACTTGATATTATGATACATAAATTAAAATAAAATTAATTAAAATTTAATGGCTGCATACTAATCTTAAATCCTTCTACCCGACTATTGCCTAATTATGTAAATCTCTGCAGTGCTTCCATTCAAAGTGAGAAAACTCTAGGGCTAAGGGTAATACTTATAACTAATAAACATAGATCATATTTTTTTCTATTAATCTACAGATGCCCAAAGGAAAAAAATTATAAAATATAATGTATTTTCCTTCAGGGTATTTTATCAAGCCCAAACAGAATATAACAGTCATGAATTTATAACTAAAATATTAATTATGTAAACTGTCTCACATATTTATTAAATTTTCTTTCAAATATTAAAGAGTATTTAAGTCATTCTGAACACAGCCATATTTCACACATACCAAGCATAACTTACTCACTCAAATGTGTTTACACAGCTGCAAAATCCCCAAATTAACTATCAATCAGGAAGACGAAAACTATTGCTGTGAGAATGTGAACGTGAGATTCTCATTCCTCACGCTAGAGGAAAATTACTAAGGGCTTCCTGTGACATGAAATCAGAAGGGATCAAGTTGACTGTTGAATTTTTTAAAAATTCTGTGTTAACATCTCCTACATACAGCTTAGTTTCACTAATTCAGAGGAGGTATTGACTAGCCCATCTATCTTTGCCACTACTGTCCCTAAACCAGGTTATTTATACCCAATTTGAAAGCCTCCATTTTTTTCTATGGGAAATATTCAATGTAAACCTAACTACCTGGGTTTCAGGGAACCTATTCTTGATCTTGCACAAATCACTTAGTCTGCACCTAACCAATGAAGTGGGTCCCAAACTGCTGAACGTTCAAATGACCTGAGGAGGTTTTTAGACACCTGCAGGTTGCTCCCTACAGAGGTTAAATCAGAATGTTTGGGCATAGGAGCCAGGTATCAATAGTTTTTAAAAAATACTCAGGTGACTCCAATGTACAACAGATTTGGGAGCCACTAAATTAATTGATAATTTCACAAAGCTGCTTATAAGATTTTTTTTTAAAATGAAGAGGCTTTTATATTATATAGTACTTCTTAAAGTGATATAAAATACTATCCTCAAGCCATGGACAGTGCTATAAAAAAAAATAGGGTTTTAGGAAGCTTAATCTTCTGTTTGGATGTTAGTTCAGTTGTATAAATAAACTATACATAAATAATCAGTTATACTCTTTTTGCCAGAGCTGCAGAAAGTTTAATAGTTGTTTTTATTTTTACTTTAAGCTGACTTCAACAATATTTTAACCTTACTTTTTAATTACCTCTTTTCCTTCACTATTAAAAATTAAGAATAGTATCGTCTATTTTCTTTCCTTCAAAAATACATTAAACATCACACTTTAATTATGTATTCATAATAAACAGAAAGAATATTGGCACTAATGTGCAGAAAAGAAATCTGAGAAGTCAGAGAAAAATAAATTTGTCCAAAGTTACTTAATTCAACCCTACTGCCTATTTAAAACAAACAAAAAATTACGCACTCCAAACATTTTGTTCCAATATTCTGCTATAATGATATGTCTGGAAACGAAGATCTATTCAGTAAATCTTCCTTGATTAGATTTCATGCATTGCCTCTGCTAAATTTTTAATTAGTACATCAGATTTGGCCAGTTCATACACAGTACTTGTTTTGTATTAATACCATCAATTTCTATAAGCTTTTATTTAATTAGACTTACCAAAAGGATTATATAATTTATATAATTAAGAGAACAAATAGCATTACCTAATTAAAAAGCACCTCTGTGCTTTGTTGTTAATAGACAGCAATATATTCATTCTCAACAAAGTCCTCAAAGTTAAATGTAATTCATAAGCAACTACAATTGCAATCCACCTCCTAATCCTTATTTTGCCTTGGGATCTTTTACCTTGGTGGGCTTATTAGCATCCATGCTCTCTTTGAATTTCTCCTGAACAGTTTCTGCAAGTTGACAGAGCAAGGCACCATTGTCCAATTTCTCCATAAACGTTTCTGCCGTAATCTCCTTCCCTGAAATAACAAAAAGAAGCATTTATTTTTTTTTAATTTTTTTTTTTTTTGCATTTTTCTGAAGCTGGAAACAGGGAGAGACAGTCAGACAGACTCCCGCATGCGCCCGACCGGGATCTACCCAGCACGCCCACCAGGGGGCGATGCTCTGCCCATCCTGGGCATCGCCATGTTGCAACCAGAGCCACTCTAGCGCCTGGGGCAGAGGCCACAGAGCCATCCCCAGCGCCCGGGCCATCTTTGCTCCAATGGAGCCTTGGCTGCGGGAGGGGAAGAGAGAGACAGAGCGGAAGGAGGGGGAGGGGGTGGAGAAGCAAATGGGCGCTTCTCCTATGTGCCCTGGCCGGGAATCGAACCCGGGTCCTCCGCACGCTAGGCCGACGCTCTACCGCTGAGCCAACCGGCCAGGGCAAAAAGAAGCATTTATAAAGCATAATCAGTCAGAAAAGGCGGTGGCACAGTGGGTAGAGCATCAGACTGGGACACGGAGGACCCAGGTTCAAAACTCTGAGGTTGCTGGCTTGAGCGCGGGCTCACCAGCTTGAGTGCGGTCATTGGCTTGAGTATGGGATCATAGACATGACCTTATGGTCGCTGGCTTGAAGCCCAAGGTCACTGGCTTGTGCCCAAGGTCACTGGCTTAAGCAAAGGGTCACTCTGCTGGAGCCCCTGCATCGAGGCACATATAAAAAAGCAATCAATGAACAACTATGGTGCCACAACGAAGAATTGATGCTTCTCATCTCTCTCCCTTCCTGACTGTCTGTCCTGTCCCTCTCTTTGACCCTCTTTGACTGTCTCTGTAAAAAAATATATAAATAAAATAAAAAGCATAATCATTCCCCAACACAAATGTGGCATTTATGTCAACATATTTGACATAGTGTTTATCACCAAAATTTCTACTTCATCTGGGTTACATGTCTGGGATAGGAACTCACCAGGAAGAATTTTATCTTTGAAATATTATGTTTTCCTTTGGTAGCATGAAAATTACATTTTAATAATACAGTTTCAACTGCATAAATATTTTTATTTTACATTAAAAGAGATAAAATAATATTCTGAGTGGAAGAGCCCCACCATTTAACAATCAAGCAGTCAGCAAAACTCAAAGAACTAAGCTAGTACACCAATGATGTACAATTCAGCATCTGCGATTTGTTTAGTTCTCGCCCTCAGTGGCCCATTCAATGACTTCTGGCTACAAGGCAAGGGCATAAAGAAGAACTAGTATTTTGTTATGGATATGTCTCTGATAATAAGAATGCCATAGTTCCCTTCTTTACACTGAAATAGAATCAAAGTAATATATCAACCACCGTTGGCAAGTTTAACAGCATGAATGCATAAAGTCACATCACTACGTTCCATTGAATTTGTTTTCCTGGTTAAGATAATACAGGCAAAACCAGTGCCATTGATAAACTCTCTTTGTAAGTAAACACTCTAACCATTTCCCTTCTTGCCGCTGTCCTTGAACCGTAGAATTATCAGATGCAGACCTCTGCTTTATTCTGTCTCCTCACAACCACTCACAGCTGCCTATACTGCTCTTATGAAACGATTCACGATTGTTCATCCCTGACATTTCACTGGTTAACCATTATTTTTTTTCTTTCTTATATGCTCCCAAAGCATATTTTCTTTCTTCCTTTTCTCTTTTATAACAGCCTTAATGTGATATAGTTTGCATACCTTAAAATTCACTCATTTCGAGTGTAGACTTCAATGATTTTTTGTACACTGTATTCCCAGAATTATGCAATCATCACTACAACCAACTTCAGGACATTTTTATAACACCCTAAAAAAAATCCTGTACCTTTGGTTACTCCTGATTGCTTTATTCCTCAAGCTTGAATAAAATCACTATTTTTTTTTCTTATATGCTCCTCCAAACTCATCTACCCCAAAGCTCTCTCCTGTTACTAGTTCTGTAATTCTCTTACATTTCAGAGTATTTTACTTCCCTGCCTTAATTTCCTATAACTTATTAGTGACAAATCCTGTAGCTTCCTTCTAGTCCTTGTGCCGTGGCCTTATTAAAAAATTTCCTGAACTGATACCTAAACCTCTAGGAACAAGAACAATAGCTATTCCTTGTATCTTTGACTTTTCTGTCCAATACATATCACACTCATTGCTCAAATTATTATTGCTGAACACCACCCTCACCTGGGTCATTCTTCATCTTTATGAATAGACTCTAATCTTCTCCTCTACCTGAAAGATGAAGTATACCTTCTTTTACCCAATATCTAAAGTTTCTCCATATCCTGTGATCTACCTTTCTAACCTAATATCCTTATACCCTGCTCCTTGGTCAGCACCCTGCCTTCACAGTTCCATTAGCAGATCATCCAGCTTCTCCCGGCATGCCTTTGTTCCTGGCATGGCTCCCGCCTACAATGCCCTACCTTCTTTCTGCCTGGTCAAGTCCCAGCTGTCCTTTAATCAGAAATCAGAAAAAGATTCTTCCGTGCTCACTGGTCTGTTTTCCAGTTCATGGTTATACTCTTGGGTATCACTCACACTGGCATGATCCAACTTCTATAGCTAGTGACATATTTTGTATATAAAGTTCTTGTCTTCCTCAGTACACTGTAAACATCTTGAGGTGTATCTTTGTGTGTGTGTGTGTGTGTGTGTGTGTGTGCGCGCGCGTGCCTACGAAGGTTATTCACAGAGTAGGCTTCTAGCAAATGTGTTCAGTGAACATGTGAATTAACAAATAAAGAAATAAACTACTGGAAAACTTTGAGAAAATGTTGGGCACTATTTTTGTGAAACGAGGTTAAGGCAAAATAAAAGGAGGTATTTTAAAGTCTAATGTTGACACTCTCATATCTTTAGAAAAATGCATGCAGCTTAAATCCATGAACAATTAAATATAACCTAAATGGAACACTAGGTATCTACTGGCTTAACGTTAAACTCACAATACCTAATATATTTGGATTTCAAGAAACATCTGTTTGAAATGATTTTTTTTTTCAGTTTGGGGGAAGGGCATGTAAAAAAGGAAAGGGAATTGCTTTTTTTTTTTTTTTGTAATGTTCTTTTTTTCCCCTACTGGATAGTTCACATTTCAGTCCCCAGTTAGGATAATGACTTCTGCAGGTGGCAAAACATCAGTAGCACTAAGTACTCACCACAGATGTAGCCTATTCAGAACTACTATTATTACAAAATTGCATGCAGCTCAACTCAATTCAGGAATGAAAGTAATAGTCTCAAGATACAAAAAGCCAGCACAACCCAACTGGTATCATGCATTCAGCATATTGTCCTGAATTTTCTAACAAGAAAGATATTTTGCAAACAAGTATAAAAAATAAATATTAGAAATACTTTAAAAACTACTAATTATTTTTCAAGTTAAAAAAGGTAAACTTTACATTGTTGACTATGTATTAGGGTTTTCTTCTACATTTGGATGAGGTCACTAGGTATTCTTATTTCATTATGCTCCATGGCAATTTAGAGATTCCATGTATAATGTTAAGTGATGAGATAATTTTTATACTTAAAAGAATTTCAAAATTATATAAAATATCTTCCATTTAAAAATCATTATTATTTACCAAAAGGTATGACTTTTATTTTTATGCATTACACCTGAAAATTTTTAGTCATCTTAATTTTCATGAATTCTTGAAGAACGAATTTACATTGAACATCTGTATCTAATGAAAAATATATTAGGTGTCAGCTTTCAATTCTGTGTTTTTTATAGCTCCAAAAGGTGAGATTTTTTTTTATTTTGGCTAAAACTGACACCGTTACATACTTTATAGTTGAAATGTGCTGCCTCAAATGAAGGAAAAAAGCAAGATGGAGAAGTATTTTTTAAAACCTTCATATGTAATGTATTTTCCATCCAAAGATTAAGAAACATAAAATATACATTTTAAATGTACTATTTAATTGGAAGAAATCAGCTATAAGCCTTGTACTGCATAATACATTATCTCATTCTTATTGCATTAATATGACCAAAAGTATTTTAAAAATATAAAGTTAGCTGAATTTAACTATGACAAATCCATTAGAAGAGGCTGTGATGAACTCATGACAATTTCTCAAGTATCATTATACAAAACTAAATACCTTTATTAGGCAGAACCAGATATTTAACTTGTGTAGCTGGTTTGAGACATTAGGCTATAAATACTAGAAGCAGTAGGACTCTTGTACCATAGAATCATTTCTTCCTCAGCCCCATCTCTCCACGTTCTTGGTATGGTTGGGAAAAGTTAGGGCAATGGATAGATAATGTATAAAATAAATCTCGGAGCACTGACCCACACTGGGTTGTACAGACTACTGATATGAAGGCTAATGTAAAATACAGTAGCCTAGTCTAGAGGTATTGCTTTTCTTTGGAGTTTATCATTGTAGACTTTGATCTTTATACCATCAATTCAGTCATGACTGACAGCTTGCCAGTAGACAAAGATCAGAGAATTTGGTTAAAAATTATGGTTGGTCACTTCCTATTAAAATATTAGGGCACAATGGTATGAAATAAACATTGGTCAGGTTAACTAAAAATCAGCATGCATGCTTGTATATGTCAATGTATTCCTCCCAGAAATATGTACTTGCCATAATTTCCATAAATATTAAGTATTAAGCTACAGTGTTTTAGAATTGAGCCACCTGGGAAAAAAACAAGCCCCTTTACTGTATAGTATTTTTCTGAGAAATAATGTTTTCCTCCCAGTAAGTTAGTAGTACTAAATTCAGGTTCCTAAAGCCATGATAGCATTTAATAATGATATTTAACATTTGAGTCCTTATTGTGTGCCAGGCAATCTATGTGTATTTTATACTCTCACAAAAGTGTGATGTGGGTGCTACCATTACATCCATTTCATGGTTGAGGAAACCGAGGCACTTAGTTTAAGTAACTTGCCTAAAGTCACACAATGAATCTGGCTCTTTAATCCATGATGTCTAGGTTTAGAGTCTATGCTCTTAGTCATCATGCCTGGCTACTTAAATGAATATTTGCTGAATATATAACTAACAATTTCCTATCACAATGCACTCTCCCTAATTCGTTCTCTTTTTCTCTGGAGAAACTCCACAGAAAGCCCTTCGGGAACAAATGAACACACAGAAACAGCTTAGGGCTGAAGTTAATGATAGCAATGCTGAAAAATGAACAGCAGTTTACCTGTAAATTGGAGAATGGTTGAGAATGTCATTCAGGCACCTCCTGATATGTGACCTGACGTACTGCAGAAGAAAACTGCCACATTTTATCTTGACAGGTGTTCCGGATAAGCTCCAACTCTACCTGAAACTCCATTGCACCTCTCAATCCTGGTATCTTTCTCTAACTGCAGAATTCAAAGGAACTCAAATACTATCTTACCTCAAATTAGTCAGTGTTTTGTGACTAAAATTTGAAGGTTGTGAGGTAGGAAATGATTCATTCTATTCAGAAACCCTAGATCAGCACCTGTACCACTGTACCACAGTGATTCCAACTCTCTACCCTGCATTTGTATCACGACAAGACAAAGCTGGTTCTGTTGGAAGACTTGGGTTAAAAAAAATGGACAGTAACTTCTCTGAAAGGTGTCAACTTGTGAACATGAACTTGATTCTTTCAACTTTTGAACTTGCAAAATATACCACATTCCTAAGGAATTTTTATTGGCTATGTCATGAATATAAGAACTTTGCAGGACAAGGATCTGGTAAAAGGTCTTTAAGAAAATAGGAAAGTGAAGAAAGCTGTTCAAAACTTATTAGACAGCAGTTGTATTGGACAGCAACAATGCCAATAAGTAAATGCTTCATTTTAGTGATGGAAATAGGTTATTTTTATAATTAACTGATAAAATAAAATTACATATTGGTCATATTAAGCATATAACAACTCAATTTTCTTTTATGGAAAGTCAGAAAAAGGGAATATCACTGTAGCATCAATTGTTATATTGCATCTCTAAACTGAAGTAAAATCAATTCAGCAAAACTTGATTTATAATATATCATATGATTTACTCAGAGTCCCTGCATATATTCAAACACATATGCCAAAATCTAAAGACCTACGATATCAATTTCTTTGTTACTTAACTATAATCTTATCTCAAAAACATACTGCCATGTGATTTCATAGTGTTATTAAACAAGATTAAGGCAGGTCATCATTTTTATTTTTATTTATTTATTTATTTATTTATTTATTTATTTATTTATTTTACAGGGACAGAGAGAGAGTCAGATAGAGGGATAGATAGGGACAGACAGACAGGAACAGAGAGAGATGAGAAGCATCAATCTCAGTTTTTTGTTGCAACACCTTAGCTGTTCATTGATTGCTTTCTCATATGTGCATGACCGTGGGTCTTCAGCAGACTGAGTAACCCCCACTCGAGCCAGTGACCTTGGGTCCATGCTAGTGAGATTTTTGCTCAAGCCAGATGAGCCCGCACTCAAGCTGGCAACCCTGGGGTCTCAAACCTGGGTCCTTCCGCATCCCAGTCTGACGCTCTATCCACTGCGCCACCGCCTGGTCAGGCTCATCATTTTTAAATCATTAAAGAAACACAAGTGAAATAAATACCGAGAAAATTTATATTAGTACAATAATTTAAAAGCTAAGCCAAAAACAATTATCAATAATCCATTAATAATTATTAAATTTGTAGAATTTCATCTATTTGAATGGTGGGTTTTGGCTATCATCTGGGACTGTTAATTTAATGTCATGTTATTTATTCAGACTGACAATTTCTCAAGATTTATTTGTATAATCATTTGATGTTCAAATATATCCTAAGGACACAGATCAATAAAAATTGGGAAATAGTGCATAAACAAAAATAACAAAACAGGCATGACCAGGCAGTGGTGCAGTGGATAGAGCATTGGACTGGAACGCAGAGGACCCAGGTTCAAAACCCTGAGATTGCCAGCTTGAGCACAAACTCATCGGTTTGAGTGTGGGCTCAACAGCTTGAGCATGGGATCACTGGCCTGAGCGCACGATCATAGAAATGACCCCATGGTCACTGGCTTGAGCCCAAAGGTCGATAGCTTGAAGCCCAAGGTCTCTGGCTTGAGCCCAAGGTAACTGGCTTGAGCAAGGAAGGGGTCACTTGCTCTGCTGTAGCCCTCCCCCGAGTCAAGGCACATACAAGAAAGCAATCAATGAACAACTAAGGAGCTGCAACAAAGGACTGATGCTTCTCTTCTCTGTTCCTTCCCCTCTGACTGACCCTGTCTGAGATGAAATGTGTATATTTACCATATAATATGGGACAATGCCCAAAGAAACATTTTATAGGGAAGAAAGAAGGGATATTCAGGATTCTTTTGCTACCTTTTCTTAGTGATGGTTATATAACTGCTCTATGATTCCAGCTGTTAGAAAACATACTTGGACTACAAAAACTATTTTCAGTAAGATCAACTGATATTGTTAGAAATATAAGATTAGCCTGACCAGATGGTGGCACAGTGGATAGAGCGTTGGACTGGGATACAGAAGACCCAGGTTCAAGACCCTGAGGTCGCCAGCTTGAGTGCGGGCTCAACTGGTTTGAGCAAAAGCTCACCAGCGTGGACCAAAGGTCACTGGCTCGAGCAAGGGGTTACTCAGTCTGCTGAAGGCCTGCGATCAAGGCACATATGATAAAGCAATCAATGAAGAACTAAGGTGTTGCAATGAAAAACTGATGATAGATGCTTCTCATCTCTCTCCACTCCTGTCTGTCTATCCCTATCTATCCCTCTCTCTGACTCTCTCTCTATGTCTCTATAAAAAATAAATATAAAAAAGATTATTCAGTAAATATTACATGATGATTTTTTTGAATCACAGTGGTGTGCTATCACATAAATAAATCCCAACTACCATAACTGTTTACTCATATTAGATAACTTTATAAGATAGCTGGCCTTTTATACTCCTATGCACAAGTTTTAGCTACTCTAAATATTTTCTATTGCTACTTTAATTCTGTGCCTAAGAATCTAAAGCAGCATGTATTAGTGTTACCAAGTACCATGCACCTGAATATTACAGTATTATTCATCCACATGTGGCATGAATTAGGATATTGATCTATGAATCAATGAAATAATTTTCTTCTCTATCAAGTGATTTTTATCCACACACTCAAAAAATCTAAATCCAAATTTTAAGCAACTACATTTTTCAATTGATATTTTACATGTAGGATCAGAAATATCTGAATTCAGACTATTATTAATACTCCTTTAGAAGAAAAGATACAGGAAAATTTTACATTTTAATCAAGTATTACTAAAAAGAAGTAGAAAGCTTTTCCACAAGTAAGGTCCACATCACAATGGTAAAATCTAATTAAAAGATTTAATGTAGAATGTGAACTTCTACCTCACCAAAAAAAAAAAAAAAATCATATACTTTATTTAAAGACAGCATCAACTTTGGAACTATATATTTTCAAGATATCCCTTACTTTCAATTAGACACAAAGCATGAATTAAAAGAGAGCTACATAATATAGATTCAAAAATATTTCTGAGATGATAAAATGGCCAATAATAAATAATGTTAAAATGTGCTTTAGTGACTTCATTTCTAAAATATGTGAATTCTAAATGTACCTAATATAGGCAATAAAAATATCTTCTATCATAGCCATACATTTTTTTCTCCCTTCCATATCATCACCATTCTAGTACATAAGATTATTTTATCTCCAAATGTTTTACCACCTTTTTTTTTTTTTTTTTTTTTTTTTGTATTTTTTCGAAGTTGGAAATGGGGAGGCAGTCAGACAGACTCCCGCATGCGACCGACCGGGATCCACCCGGCATGCCCACCAGGGGGCAATGCTCTGCCCATCTTGGGGTGTCGCTCTGCCGCAATCAGAGCCATTCTAGCACCTGAGGCAGAGGCCATAGAGCCATCCTCAGCGCCCGGGCCAACTTTGCTCCAATGGAGCCTTGGCTGAGGGAGGGGAAGAAAGAGAGAGGAAGGAGAGGGGGAGGGGTAGAGAAGCAGATGGGCGCTTCTGCTGTGTGCCCTGGCTGGGAATCGAACCTGGGACTCCTGCATGCCAGGTTGACGCTCTACCACTGAGCCAACCAGCCAGGGCCTGTTTTACCACTTTTAAACAAAGTCAAGTTATTGTTCTACTGTATAAGTTACCATAGGATAGTCACTTGAAGTCTATTATCTATCTACTTTTATAAATTTAAGTCAACGCAAGGTGGAAGTTTACTATATCTTGAGATTCTTTTAAAATTCCTTTTCTGAGATATCAAATGTCATCAATTGCATTTGTGTTACTAACTACTAGCATAAAAAAATTAGTCTTATTACTTAAAAGACAGATTATTCACTTATATAAACTATTTTCTCCTCTTTTATGCATATTAATGATCTCAAACTGGGTCTCAAGAGATGGATTTCTTGGAAACTTAGACTTTTGGAACTGGAAAGGACATTAGAGATCATCTACTCCAACCCCTTCATTTTATGGTTGAGGACACCGAGCCCAGAAAAGATAGCTGAGTGACTTTGGGCAAGTTTCCTACCAAGTGGCAGAGCCAGGACCAGAAGCCAGGTCTCCTGACATCCTGTTAGGAGCCAGGTCTCCTGACTTTCTGTTAGGAGCCAGGTCTCCTGACTTTTATTCCAAGGATCTTTCCATTACACACACACTGACTCTTTATTCTTTGAGGTTGTCCTGGGCTGCTCACACTGATCAAGCTGCTTTGTGAATGATCACATTCAGCAAATAAAATGACTTTGATGACAAGTCATGGGACCTTGGAACGTATTTGTAATATCAGGCTATCTAATTAACTACTATTACCCCCTGTCTAGAACCTCAATGGCTCTTCACTGATCATGCAACAAAGTTCCTTAATGTTATCTTCAAAACAGTATATGATCTAGCACCTACAAGTATCATGAAACTCTCTTCCTCTTGATCTGCGCTGCTGACACTAGCCTTTATCCGGTTCTTTCAAAGTACCAGACTCCATTCTATCTCAGCACGTGTCATTCCCTCTCACCAGGCTCTTCTCCACGCTTGTCTGGCTAACTATTAATCATTCTTCAGTCCTCAGTTTAAATATAAGAGCCCCTAAAGAAGATTTCCCCAAGTCCTGCAATCCTTTGTCCCTCTTCCACCTCCTCATTTTTACACTCTGATTTCAAACTATATCTTACAGTGTTTATAAGGAATTATGTATTCAATTACTTATTTAATGTTTGTTTTCAATCTGCTCCAACATCTCTAATAACAGGCGCTCTGTCTCTTCTTAATCACCACTCTACCCTCCAGTAGTTAGCAGACTGTGTCTGGACCACAAAAATCCCAATAGCTAATATTTGCTATAGCTAGTTGATTACTCTGTGCCAGATCTTGTTCTGAATGTGATCGTCTCATTCAAATTGCTAGTACTATACTTATATTATAGATGACAAAACACAGGCACAGTGTATTTAGACACCAGCCCATATCACAGAGCTAGTAAGTGCTGAAACTGAGAATTGAATTTAAGCATTCTGATTCCAGTGTCCATTTTTTTAACCTAATACTTCATGCTGCTGCACACTCAAATACATGGTCAATAAAGAAATTAACTTATCCACAAATGCAAATGAACCTTATCACTAATCTATATATAACTGTAATAACAACAACAGAGTGTTTACAACATGTCTGGCACTTTCTAAGTAGTACACAGATTTTAGCCTTTTAATCTCACTGCAATCCCACAAAATAGGCACTACTATGATTGTCACTTCACAAATGAGAAAACTGAAGCACCGAGAGGTTAAGTAATTTGCCCAATGTCATATTGCTAGTAGGCAGCAGTTCTGGGGTTCAAACACAGGAAGTCTATATCGAGTCTGTTCTCTTAACTTCTATTGCATACTGGCTTACTTATGATGGCCCATATCTGAAGACGGCTCCAAGTTAATAATAAATTACTAGTGTAACAATCATTAGTGAGCCTTGGAAGGACAAAATAAAGAGACGAAATCCACCTGCTAAGGTTAACTTGATTCCCTCTACGTGATAGATATCAAAGTTCCTCTCTCGCATGGATTAATTACAGAAGGGGGCAGCCTCTTCCTTCCAGTGGACACAGCTCCAAAGCAAGGTAAAGGGTCCTCCTGGAATACTCTCCATGTTTCTGCCCTTATCCATTGGCTAGGTGCCCTTGTGAAAGGTACAACATGCATACTCACAAGCAGTAGCCCTGGTTAGACTACACAGAATTGTCAAAATAGTGTGCACATAGTAAGGAAAAAGAAAATATCTTAACCCTAAGATAAAGGCAAAAAGAAGTTAAAAAGCTACAAAGATCCAGGGCCATGGTGAGCAAAAAAAAAATCTTGCTAAAATGTGCTAAAATCTTTCCAAATTTTGCTAAGATTTCAGGTGGACAGGGTATCTCTCACCCTGTCTTAGTTTCCTCAGCTAGAAAGTGAATATAAAAACCCTGATCTCGAAAAATTCTGTAAATAATAAAATAATATCAGTGAAATCACTTCTACAAATGGTAAAGTACCATGCAAAATATATGTTTACTCGATATTCAAATCCTTTATCTTATATTGCTCTAGGGGTCTTTCCCTCGGGTCATAAATCAGTTTTGTTCTCTGTGAAAAACTATTGGTGAATCGTGTTTCTATATATAAGGATTCTATAAATGCACATGGTTGAAATTTTCTCCTCTGATCATGCCAGCACAATAGGAATTAAAAAAGAGGCAGCCTTCCACGAGGTAGCATTTTCCTCAGAGACAGTCCTTTTGGAAGAGTACCTAAAAACAAAAGTGAAATGAAAAGCAAAATTTTAGTTCAAGGTTGGGTGACTCTAGTCAGCTCATTTGGACAAAGGATAGATGTGTTTGTTCTAGCATTTGGGTATTCAGCACTTTTAGGAGGTGTGCTATAAAAGTAGGGCAAAGCAATCTCACTTTAGAAGTCAGATGTCACAGACTGTGTGCAAAGAAGAGGTGGGGTTGGTGAGCTGCATTAAATAAAGGTAAAAAATAAATCAGATCAGCATATAGATGAAATAAGCAATTTGACCACTTATTTCCACATTTTAATGCATGATGCTGGAATTGCTGAGCACAGTTCATGTGAGAGACATTGAGAAATTCATTTAAATTTTCCACATGCTTCAGGTTTCCCAGATGCAAAACGCAAAGAATGAAATCTTTCTTTCCCAGGTGCTGTCACATGCTTAGGTGAAGGACACTATATGAGGGGAAGAAAAAAACCTGTTATCTTTGCTCACAGAATGAGATCTTATAACCTTACCTAATAGATTGGTTAACCACAAGGCCAGATCTTCTTTCATCGGCAGCAAATTAGCTTCATGTCTGCTGGCCAGCCACTGGCTATACTGATGCATATCAGAGAGGCCAGGTCCACTGCGTACCTTGGGGCTCAGAGCAGTGCACATTATTTATCCACTTGTAATACCTGTTTTGGAAACAAAAGAGCAATTGCTTTTTATACAGACTTCTCTTGTTCAAATCTTGGTGCTAGTGACAAAGGAACCAGATGCATGGAGATTTTGATGAGGTTATTAATTATTAAACCCCAGGAAATACTGTTTGCTTTATCTTTACTGGTCTTATCACTGTTGACCAACCACTTGGTAGAAAATAGTAACGATCAAAGGTCAAATAGAAAAAATACAGTGAGAGTTAAGTTTTCGTAAAACGTCATATTTAGAGACAGTTTCTAAGATGAGAAATTCCAATTGAAGTTACTGATTAAAATTTTAGTATCTAAATTGTAAACTCCCATTGTTTGGATTAATTTTTGAAACCATGGATTTCCACCAAACTTTAGGGCCGAATGTGAGCAGTGACAGTATTTGCCCAATTTATTGCAAACATATGGTCACTACTCTTCAAACTATCACCTAGACTCGGATTAAGCACAGTGCTTGGTTCTATGCAGATGACTGAGCAATCATGGATTCACTATTAAGAGAACTGTGTGGAGGCAGGGTAGGAGGTGCTTTCAAAGAGTCCCTACTATACTCTCTCATTTTAGAGTTGATGACGACAAAACCAGAGAGGCTCAGTGATGTAACCAAGATTGTACAGGTAGATCACGGCACAGTCAGGTTTCAACCTGCGTCTTTAAACTCTTTCCAGAAGAACACATTTTCCAAAATAGATCCATCAAGAAACCAGACTATAACCCAAGAATAACACCATAATGTTAACAAATACTGTTGCAAGTTTTTCTCTTGTCTTATTTTGTACCTTTTCACTTTAAGTGTTTTGCATCCTAGGTTTTGTTTGCAATCATCTTTTGAGTAGAAGTGACTAAATATCTTACTTCTACAAAATAAAAATTGATTTCATTAAACTGGTCATCGTATGGGTATCACTATGTAGGTTGTAGAAAGTTTTTTTAATATATACTTGGCCTTGAATGTAGGCTTCCATGTGCAATGTTTATAGGACCTAAGACTAGAAATAATATTGAAGCAGCTAAGGTAACAAACTTATCAGTTTAACAATGTGTAGGACTCTATTATATGCACCAAATGTGCATTAAAGTAATAAGCGCATCATAACTGAACAAAAATAAAAATATAACTAGCAAGAGGTAAGATTCCTATGCTCTACTGGGGTTTTCATCTATATTTCAATAATTATAGTATTTTTACTTTCCTATATATGTCTATATAAGTGTAAATATACTCTTGTCAGTTCTATTCTTTGAACTTTACATAGTACTTCTTTCTAGCTCATCTCAAAGTCTAATTCTTTTAGCATAGGGTAATTTTTGCCTCTTTAAGACTGCTTTAAGACTCTTTAAGATGCAAAATGTGACCATCTCCCAAACATTCTGCTATAACATTAGAAAAGACAGCTAGAACACAAACACCTAAAAGGTGTCATAAATATGTAATTTAAAAACATAAACAATGCATTTCTACACAATTATGCTTTGATAATCTTTTTGTAAAAATATTACCATAAATTTTCTTTGAAAACACTTTTTATAAATCTTTCTATATTAATTATCCATAGTGAACCACTACAAATGTGAAACATTTTTAATACACCTTGTCACGTGTTACTAAAATATCATTATAGGAACTAAAGCATTACCATCACCTATTCTTTTGTAGTTAATCATCACATTACTCATACAAATCCTAATTTTTCTCCAAATCCTGTCATTAAGTATCAGAAACCTAAAACATTTTTGTCCCAGTTCTTTTAAAAATAGGTCTAGTCCCAGGAAAACAAAACATCTCTCTGTAGCTGGTGAGAATTCCTATAGGCTAGCTAGCTTCAGAAACAAACATTTAAGTAATATTACATTTAAGCACATGATTCAAACATTTACATAACTAATTGAAATCTTAAAAGGGTTACCTCTAAAATGCCTTTCTTCTCAAGACACAATCTCTCCCACTACTTTCCTGAAAGTGAGATGTGGTAGGTCAGTAACTTTAGCTACATCCTATTATGTGCTCTGCAACTTCCATTTAAGCATCAGAGTCCTATTCTGCTCTGTAAAAGCAAGAAGACACCTCAGATTCTTAAGCTCATTGTCTAGTAAAGAATTCATCAAGGGATAGTTTACAGTAAGCCTAATGGCATGTAACAGTTTTTCAGTGAGCCAGAGGGACACAATCCTTCCCCTCAATACCTCTAGACAGTGACGTTTTTATTTTCTTGACAGTGGCACATTTATTTCTCATGCAATCTGTCCTGTATTTTGCCAGAAATGTAATTCAAACTATCTTCTAAAACTTATAGATGATCATTAAGTAAAAACAGTAAGAGTGATTAAGCAATTTTTGTTATGCTGCTTTGTATATAATCAAAATCATATACAAAGGAGGATAAAAGAAAGAAAGAAAGAAAGAAAGAAAGAAAGAAAGAAAGAAAGAAAGAAGAGATACAGTTTACCAGGAGGTAAAAGTGGGAGAAAGAAGGCTTAGTGGGTAATTAGCATGCAGTAGAAGATAAGCAATTAAACTTATGACAAATAGGTTAACACTTAAAGTCATTGTCATGGATAGGGGCTTCTCTGTTTAAGTCCCTTTTAAAAAAAATTAGGATTTCAGTCCAAATTGATCCTTTTTTCATATTTTAAATCACTGTCTATTGTTTAGCTGAAAGTCAGTTACTACCTGGAGGTCTTGGATTTAGATAAGGCAGAGACAGGAATAAGACACATGGAAACAAACCCAGCTAGCAGGAGTGTGGAAGATTTATTCCATGGTGAAGTAGGTTCCCACTGAAATAATTAAGCTGGTGTGAACAAAAGTCAAACAAGTTTATATTGCTGAGGTAAAAAGATCACTACAGGATTGGAACCTTTTTATAATTTTTTACAAATGTTTAATCAATGTGATGAGTTTGTTCACAAAGAACAAACTGTAATAAAAAGATCATTTCTAATCTTCTGAATTCATTCATAAGTTTTCAAAAGCCACAAGAGATGCCAAGGGATAGCTTTCAAAGATGAGAAGTGAAATGATTAATGATTCACTAGACTTGAAGAAAAAAGTTAAAGTTTGGGGTCCTGGTCAGATGTTTCAGTGGAAAGAGCATCATCTTGGTGCACTGTGGTCATGGGTTTGATCCCTGGTTAGGGCACATGTGGAAAGAAACCAATGAGTTCACAACCAAATTGAACAACTAAGTGGAACAACGGGTTGATGTTTCTCTCTCTCTCTCTCTCTCTCTTTCTCTCTCTCTCTCTCTCTCTCTCTCATCAATGGATAAAACTTGTTAAAAAGTTAATGTTTGGGAGAACAAAAACTGTGTACTGTGTCAAAACACTAAAAGATATTATCATTAAAATTTATATAATTTAAATATTTTTAAAAGCTCAATAAGTAACTTTGGTAGGTTACTAAGCAAAGATAATTACTTTGGAAAGAGGAGTAAGGACCTAAATGTTTCTATGAGACCTCTAAACTATGCCTTTTCCAAGGTTTATGGGTCTACCTAAAAATGGATAACTCAACCCTCAGGATTTGGATTCAGAAAAATAAAATTTAAAGTGAAAAACATGCAGAAACTTAATACAGAATTCTTCAAAGAATGTGTGCATTTTTTTTTCATTCTTTCCATAGAAATGATTCTGGAATAACCATTATGAATATGATGAGACATGAACTAGCCCAGGGGAAGAAGAAAAAATTAATGACTCCGTAAGTAAAATATCATATGTTTAAAGACTCTGTTTAGTGTTTAGTCTGTTGCTCCAGAATCCCAGTTGAAAACCTCATAGTTTTGACTCTGAAGATAAAATATTATTTCACACCACCTAGCAGTGTGCTTTGATTATTATGACCAAGATGGTTTCTGGTCTATATCTAGACTTTGTTGACATGTTTTAAAAAAAAAAATGCATCACAATACTGCATAGAAAATAAATTGAAAAGAAAGAAAAATAAGAATAAAATAATAAACATTATATCACTATTGTCTGCTATGAGATTCTACTAAAAAGCCTGATTAATAAATATTAGTTGGAGTTTTGAATTGGAATGAAAACTCCTGGGGTCAAATACTAGCTCTACTACTTACCCACTTAATAGCTGTTCTATTCAAGTTATATGACTTTTTCTTTTTGTACCTGAGTTATTTAGTATATATAATGGAGGCTAACACTTCAAATACAATCTTGAAGATTAAATATTTGTATCAGTGTTGGCATATATTTTATACTCAATAAATACTGGCTAAATCTAAATTGTAACCATAGGAAATATGCCAAAATAAACCTTCCATTGACTTATTTTAAAAAGAAAAATAATTCTGTAACAAAATGGAATATTTTGTAGACTTTTAAATCACTAAGAAAAGACAAAGGATAAAGAGAAATGGAAACAAAGTATTGATCAAATAAAATCATAAATATTGGAAAACTCAAAATTTTCTTCATAATGAGGATGAAGCCCTTAAGATGATGAATGAAAACGTTGAGTTCTAAAATGAGTAGTTTACATGTTTTTAAAAAAATTTTATTAACAAATTATTCTTCATTTTTGACACTAGTTAAAGATCATAAGCTATTAAGATAGGAATGCTATATCTCTCAAAATAAATGTGAGAGGATATCACTACACCCTTCTTGCCTCCCCACAGACTCCTTAACTATGGCTAATTAAATGTTTTTGTTTTTTAATTTACTTATTGATTTTAGAGCTAGGAAGAGAGAGAGAGAGGAAGAAAGAGAGACAGACAGAAAAATCTATCTGTTTCTGTATGTGCCATGACGGGGGATTGAACCCACGATCTTTGTTTCAGGACTATGCTCTAACAAACCAAGCTATCCAGCCAGGGCTTAACTGAGGCGATTTAAAACAAAGAGTGCTAATGAACCCATAGTGAAGGTTCCCACCCTAAGACTACCTTTGTTGTCATCTGTAGCAGTGACCTCATCTCTATCTAATCAGTTTCTGTGTTTTGGGTGTAAAACAATGAAGAAACAAAGTTTATAGGCCGTTAACACTATCTTTTAAAACTTAAACAAAAAAATATCCCACGCCAAACATCCTCCCAAAATCTACTGATAGGAGAAAATGGTATCTTTCAAGCTAGACTCAAAAGGATTAACAGCCAAAGAGGCTGTTTCACCATTCTGAGGTCTTTACTCCGATGTGATTCATTTTGGCCAACCAATAAATATCGCTACAATGCTACATACTCTCAACCAAAGTCATGAATGCAAAATCTTAACCTAAGGGTCTAATCAGAAAATTGAAGTTCATAATTTAATCATGAAACTAATTCTAGATCTTGCAAATAAACCTCCACTTCTGGCTAATGGGAGAATCTTGTCCACAAATTAAAGAAAGTACCAAGCTTAAAGTCAAAAGCACATTCATTACTAGTATTCTAATTGTGTAATAAAATCTTTAAATTCAAATAGACATGAGAAAATTTACTTAGTCAAATTCCTGGTTCTTAATAAATGATTGGAGGCCTAAAGCGTTTTGCCCAAAGTAACAAGGCTATGTGACCACAGTGTCGTTACAGGTATCCTACTCAGCCCTTCTGGTGCCCAATCTCAAGTAATGCTAACTCTTTTCCAAGAATCTTTCTTATCTTGGAGCTCCATGATGATTCATCTTGAATCAAATAATGATATACTTGCAATAAAATTCCTTCTTGCAACATGGCCAAAAAACTAACACTGAGTGGGAACTGACATATTTTTACAGCATTAGTGACTTTTTTTCCTTTTTAATTCTACTAGACCACTTTTCAAACAATTTAGTACAGATTTTTGGATCTCTACCAGATTAACTTGAAACATAATTTGAATAGAAAACCATATGAAATTCATAAGTTAATTAGAATATTTAAGGACTTCCATCAAAATTGAATCTAAGTTGATTAGATAAATCTAATTCCATGAGATTTTGGTGGGTTTTTTTTTCAAAATATGTTGTTTTTAATATAAAGATTTCTATTTTACTTAAAGATAATGTAATTGAGAGTTATCATAATTTTACTCTCTATTAAAATATATGCATATCTGTCTCATGTAAGGGGAGAGTGTTAGCATAACTCAATTGAATTGCCCCTGAAAACATTTAAGACAAAAATACACAAAATTACTCATTTTGACAGGTGGTATGTTCTACCTTCACTCCAGTTATTTTATTTTTTTCTAGCCAGAAAACATTGAGGAGAAAACCTTCAGAGTGGCCCAGGAGAAATGAAAAGACACAGTGGGAGCCTATTCATGCCTTCAGATCAAAACCACAAAGACACCAAAATAGCCTTAACATCAGCAGCAATTTTAACAAACTCCCTCTGCAAACAAATTGTTAGAGCCTCCTTATCTGGTTTCAATCAAGGTAACTTGGCCTTCCAAAGGCTCCAAAAGTCTGTAATGCAAACTTGCAGCGTTGAAGCAAAATTCTAAAATCATACATCACATACTTAGATTAATATAAGATCTGACATTTTACCATCCCTGCAAGTTTGTTTTAACTAAGATTCCTTAGCAAGATACCAGAAAACTCAATGGCAATCACATGACCTTTTGCACCAGTTGAAAATGAATTTGGCCATGTAAATGTATTTCCCAATAAAGCATAGTCCACACCAGAAAAGTATGGTGTTTAGCCATAAAGTAAAGAAAGAAGCTCAAAGTTTAGTAGCATACAGGCTAAAATCCAAGGTACCTTTCAGTTTCAGAGCCCACTCAGAGAGCCATGTATGAGGGCTACAGTGTCTCATGCCTCAGGCATCTGTCCCTTACCTTCTCTTAGGCAGTCAGAACCAGGACGCCCATGTTGGAGAGGACCACCACAGCCACCACCTCCCCCTCCACAGTTAGGGGGGAGCATTCCTCTAGAAGGAACTCATTGATCGATTTCAAAGACAGTCTGGGCACACTAGATCCCAGCTGTAGTTAATCAGTGTCCACACTGCTCAGAGGTTAGGGGAAAGAAGCAATAAGCACAAGGGCTTGTTCTCAGCCTTGCCTCTGTGGATCTCAGGGGACAGGTGGGGAGGAAAGGTGGACTTCCCCTGCCTGGCTGGCACATCCGACCTGCCTGAGCCTTTATTTTAACACTAGGAGGCCAAATGGGTGTTCCTGTGCACAAGCAGATCTTATTTCCACTGCATAAGATCTCCCATACACAATTGATCTGTTGGAGAGGGTTCTTGGGGAGAGGGCGGAGTTTACACGAGAGAAAAGTTTTGCCGACCTTGACTATAACAGGGTGAAGATGAAGGAGATGAGAGGAGGAAAATGAAAAAGGTGGGGCAGGTAACGTTTTGATATCCAAAATGTTTAACCGGAGAAAAGTACTGAGTAACCCACCCCAACCCCCAACTGTACAGGCGTGTTGAGAACAATCGTGAAGCCCTGGGTTTGCTCCCTCTGCCTTCAACACAGCAGAAGCGTCAGATGGCTGGGCTAGGTTAATGGCAATTCACCTTGCTGGGCTGATAAAATTTAATTTTGCCAAAATAATTAATGCTTTCAAAACAAAGTTGACTCCCCAAACAATTTCAGACTCCAAAACCCTGATCTTTGGACGCAAAAAGAACAATACTACGCAAAATATTCCCCTAGGGGGGTTGATTCACAGGCTGGCGTTTGTTCACATAAAAAGGTTCAACTCTGTCAAACTCATCAATCGAAAGCAGAGCATCACCCCAAATCCCACGTGTCACTCTCCTTCCTCCCATTCTGGCCTCCTGACTCAAGCAAAAAATCAGGATCAATCCATTAAGACCATCCCCACTCTCCTCCCCTCTCCCCAACAACAGCATGCATTACAGCGACCCTTGTGCACGAATGCGTAAGTGTGCATTTATAATCGATGTGCTAATTAGAAACCCTCACTTCTGTCCCTGGTTGGCTGAGCCGCCCCAGCGGGCTTTTCGCGCGGCGGTCACTTGGGCTGTTCCACAATAGGGATGAGGAACACATGGTTGTGTCCAGTGAGTCAGAGGCACCCACTGCAGTGACCACCCACTCAGCGCCAGAGCCCATCCAGATGTCCGCGTTGCTTCACCCTGCCCAGCTAGGTCTCCGGGGTTATTGGTAAAGACCGCCCCCCTGCCCCGCCACCCCCGGTGCACCCGCTGGCAGGGGCTCCGCGACCCCGCGCTGCAGAGCGCGCACCCCGCGGCGGCGCTGGCGGAGAGCGGCGCCCGGCCGCCTTGCTCACCCCCGCGTCCGGAGCTGGCTGCTGGCGGCTCTCAGCGGCGCCGGGGCTCCCGGCTCGGCTCCTGCGGCGGCGCGGGCCCAGCCCCCTCCCGGAGCAGGTCCTGCAGCAGCCGCTCTCCGCACCCCAGCAGCCCGGCGGCAGAGGCAGCAGCTACAGCCGCACTGCCCCTCTTCATACTTCTCTGATGGCTCCTCTTGGTGCTGTTTGGGAAAACGATTTTTTCCCCCTGCCAGAAACAGATTTCCTACATTTCATCAGTCTACATAGACCGAACGGAAGTAAAATGCTTACTTTTTCTGGTGGACGGCAAACGCAATTGACACTGATTTACCCTTCAAACGGGGAGAGATTGTATTACAAGCCCTTGGCAGCGATTCCGAGGTTGGGGCCAAGCTCCAGCCCCCTCCTTGACCCCCAAAACACGAACCTACGAGGGAAAGGGCGGGGAGGGGAGATCGTATTTAGCTCCAGGGTTTTAACAGAGTCAATGGCTTTAGCACAATATTAAAATGGGGTGTTGGAAAAGTTTTGCTTTCCTGGCCAGTGATTTTGCAGACTCAGAAGCATGAGCTTTCCAGTAACTTCGGCCGCTCTTCGTTCCAAATTGAACAGTTTGATTTCTTACACTTCTTTCTAAAATATCGTATTTTAGAAGAGGTTGTACTTAGGGCTGTTTTCACTTTACAAAAGGAAATACAATTCCAGGCTTCTTTCTCTCAGCCTCAGCTCAGCATTATGGTGAACGTCACAGGCAATTCTCTCCAACTGTTGTTTATTAGGACATGGAGTCTGAGATGAAAAGTCTTGCCATGAACTGGACAGATGTTCAAGTGTCTGCTTGAACCGCTAATGTATAGGTAACCTCTTGCTGAGCGTCCTGATCGCCTCGGGTTACCACTTTCCGTGGAGCCTAGATGAAAAGTAATATATACCCGGTGGTGATTGTTTTGTTTTCCCTTTCATCAGTTTCACGTGTATCTTCATACCATGTATATGACGGCGGTGACACAATTATTCTGAGCCTCTTATGGATACCATTTTTTTAAAGTAGTGAGTGAAGTACTCCCACCCCCACCACACCCTCCACCTCAAGTAGAAACTACCTGTAGAACCACAACAGCGAAGTGATGTGGATAATTTTAGATATGGTTAAAGAATGTATGTTGTATTTATTATTGCTTTCATCTGGAAGTGGTTATTTGCTCTGAAACATCTAGACCCTGCATCAGCTATTTGTACCAGTACAAATAGTGGAGAAGGGGGCAAAACAGATCAAAACGTTTGGTGACACTGACCTTCAAGCTTTTTATGTTGTTCAATCTGTGGTTGCAGCTGTCAGCTCCATATTCCTCCTGGGCTTCCCAGAAGGGGGCAAACAAGGAGCCACCTCATTTTAAAGGAAATAGCATTAAAAGAAGGCCTATATTACTGGTTGGATATACATAAACATCAAGTCATACAAAACACCGTTACTGACAAATTTGAGGAAATGAGTCTGAATAATAAAATGTATTAAAAAGTAACCAAACCTGAGTATTCCTAGAGCCCCAACAAAATATTTAAAGTTTTTCAGAATATGTACAATTTAAGGAAAAAGTCAAACATCTGTGACAATTTTTCATGATCAAATATCATCAGCCAATAAACATTCATTTAAGTATCCTTAGGGTTTATAATAAGAGTTCAAAAAATCTAACACTTTAAAATTTGAAAATCTTATATCCTATTCCTCTCCAGATGTAAATATTCTCATCACATTGGTCAATACTGATGTTATAAAAAGCAAAGTGTAAATCAGTGGTTGTCGTGATAGTCAACCTGGTCCCTTCTGCCCACTGGTGGACGTTCCAGCTTTCATGGTGGGCGGTAGCGGAGCAACCAAAGTATAAATAAAAAGATAGATTTAACTATAGTAAGTTGTTTTATAAAAATTTATTCTGCCAAACTTAGCAAAAATCCGACATAAAGTACTAGGTAAGTAATTATAATTATATGCTTTAACTTGCTGTAACTCTGCTTTATAAATTTTATAAAGTAAAGTCCATTCCCTACTTTATAAATCACCATTAATTACTGTGGAACCGGTGGGCGGTTAGATAATTTTACTACTAACAGAGATACAGAAGTGGGCGGTAGATATAAAAAGGTTGACTACCCCTGGTGTAAATCAATGTTTTTGTTAAATCAGGAACAACACTAAACCCAATTTTGGAAAATGAGGAGGCTTACAGAGGCACTGGGAAAGCATAGTCATTCAACTTACTCCCTCCAATGCCCCTGCCTTCCAGGAATTTTGTTTTGAAATGTGCATCGTATCAGATCCTCTGTCCTTTCAGCAAGAGTGAAAAGGAAAATGTTAGGGGAAATACGCATTCTCTCTCTTAGCATCTGAAAGTTATGCTGAATATCTTTGGGTGACAAAAGAGAAGTAATACAAAAGATTTCTGAAGAGGCATCAAGATAGTGTTTTAATTTTTTTCAGAATGTATAACAATTTCCATTGGTTTTTATTTTGTAATTTTCAAAATCAAATTTCTATTTATGTATTCCACTCAGTCACTAATACGTGTGTCAGATAATCGTTTTTGTCCAAGAATGTATTGCTTTGGTCTCTCTCAACTTAACCATGTTCATCTAGGAAACTGCCATCCAACTTACCTTTCCTGAACTGATGTAATGGACATGAACGCCTCACCTACTGGGGTGGAAAATGTCTAAATACGTTCTTGAAAATGTCTAAATACATTCTTGAAACTTGACAGCATGACAAAGAACAGCCAAGCCAGATTTAAAGAAAATGTAGTTTAGTTTTTCTTTTTATCACTTAAATATTAAAGTTTAGAGGACTTTCATATTGCAAGTTTCTAGGTTACTCTGTGTTTTGGGCACTCTGCACCTTCAACATTGTCTCGAATATGAACTGGGCCTTTTCTTTAACAAACAAAAATGTGTATCTTTATATAGGTTTAAAATCAACAACAAAATTCTGTATATTTTTCCTCATCTACAGGTTAGCTTTCTTCCCTTTTCTTTTCTGTGAATTAACATATATAAATATATATAATAATAATATATACTCATTCTGAAAAGTGGGGCAAATATTAAATTAATGATAAATTTCAGAGGGCACTTTGAAATAAATTTAAAACCACGGAAAGAGACACTGGGTTAAAGTGAAATAAATTTCCAAAGGTGACCAAGGCAGCCTGACCTGTGGTGGCACAGTGGATAAAGCGTTGACCTGGAACACTGCGATCACCGGTTCAAAACCTCGGTCAAGGCGCATGCAGGAAGCAACTACTACTGCTCTCTGCTTTCTCCCCCTCTTTCTCTCTCCTCTCTCTCTGTCTCTATCCTCTCTCTAAAAATCAATAAATTAAAAACAAGATTAAAAATAAATAAAATTTTAAAGAAAGGTGACCTAGACATTCCTATATTTCTAAATAGTTTCAAAAGGGCTGTTAAACGGGGCAAGTAAACGCTTAGAAGCATGTGAGAACAGTGACACAGAAAGCAGTATGAAGGCTTACAATGGTGCTGAAGAAATATATGATGCAATGTAATACATGAAAATACTAATTTAGTAGTTTTTATTGAAATACTGAATCAGTGATATAAAATATGTTTATTTTTTTTCTACCTACAATCTTGGGCCACGGTATAGGCCTTGAATTGATATATATTAAAATATTTTTTAAAATATGAAACAAAATGGATTTCATAAGTCCAAATATGGTAATTACAAATACTGTTAGGGGTAAAAAGTAAATGTTAATAGTTTTAATCACCATTCATATATAATACTACAAAGTAAATTAAATGAGACAAGTTTCACGTGGAAGTTAAGGCTTACTCTCAGTTAGATAATGCCACTTAAAACTATTTTGCCTGACCAGGTGGTGGCGCCGTGGATAGAGCACTGGACTGGAATGCAGAGGACCCAGGTTTGAAACTCTGAGCACGGGCTCATCTGGCTTAAGAACGGGGTTGTTGGCTTGAATAAGGGGTCACTCGCTCTGCTGTAGCCCCCCCACCTAAGAAAGGCACATATGAGAAAGCAATCAATGAACAACTAAGGAGCCACAACAAAGAATTGATGCTTCTCATCTCTCTCCCTTCCTATCTCTGTCCCTATCTGTTCCTATCTCTGACTCTTTCTGTCAAAAAATAAATAAGAAATAAAATAAAACCTTTTTTTATTCTTAAAGGAAACTTTAAACTTTATGAATACAACCTAACAGTTGATAGCCGTTTCCACTCGTGTGAGATTCATATTTTTTGTAAAATGTGTGTCATATACAAGCATATGAGGATAGATTAAAAAGCATTTTTAGGCCCTGGCAGGTTGGCTCAGTGGTAGAGCGTCAGCCTCGTGTGTGTGAGTCCCGGGTTCGATTTCCGGCCAGGGCACAAAGGAGAAGTGCCCCTCTGCTTCTCCACCCCTCCCCCTCTCCTTCCTCTCTGATTCTCTCTTCCCCTCCCGCAGCCAAGGCTCCATTGGAGCAGTGTTTGCCCGGGCACTGAGGATGGCTCTGTGGCCTCTGCCTCAGGTGCTAAAATGGCTCTGATTGTGGCAGAGCAACACCCCAAGATGGGCAGAGCACCGCCCCCTGTTGGGCGTGCGGGGTGGATCCCGGTTGGGCGCATGCGGGAGTCTGTCTGACTGCATCCCCATTTCCAACTGCAGAGAAATACAATAAATAAATAAATAAATAGCACTTTTATAAAATATGCCATTTTTCCCATTTGGTTTTAAATATCCTATGTAATATATACTGTTGTGTGATTTTCCTTGTCTAAGTGAAGTTGGGTTTTCATTAAATATTTTGTTTCTAAATCTTTTATAAATATCTGTGCCATTCTAATTGGAAAGAGGTCAAATTTAATTTGAGTGTTTAATATAAAATATTTTTATTTCAATAACCCTAGCTTTCTTTTGAATAATTGCTATCTGTAGCATCTAGAATACCATTGGGCATCTAGTAAGCACTCAATAAATAATTGTGCAGTGAGTGAATATTATAGAAGAATCTAGTCTCTTGGGAAACTTACTACTAATTGGTTGTATTTTATATATTGGCTTTAATTTAGTGGTTTGGAATTCAGGGAAAAAAATAATATTAAAATAACATTATAAATGATTGTTTAATTCCCAGGCTAGAATCATTTCATCTGGTAAATTGTAACTGAAGTTCAGTAAAACAAACACTTGCCTGTGTACCAGGCTTGTAAATGAGGTCAGTCTATGTCACTTGTCACTTCATTAAAAAAACAAGGTTGATTTGGACTCAAGGTTTAATCATAACCAATAGGAGTGCAATGAAAAGCAATACAAAATAATACTACTTCAGTGGCTTTCAAACTTTTTTATTGTGATCCATATTATGAAATACTTTATGGGACAGATACATAGAAACACATTCAGATACACAATACAAAATGATGTTTCAGAAAATAGTATTTTCCTTCCTATGTCAATGCACTCTGATATATTTTTTATTTGGCTTTATTTTAGTCATTTCTATGCTATTCAACTGAAAAGAAATGGTTTTGGAGAACTGCAAATGTATTTCAGACACACAGTTTGGAAAAAATATGACTTTAAAACTGAACTAAAGAGAAAATCAATCAAAATTGAGGTAGGATATCAATGAACAGATGGTTTCATTATAAAGTACAAAACAGATGTGCCTACATATTGTCAGCAGTAGACTTGACATGATGTCATATCACAATATCCCAAACACTGTGCACCCTCACACCTCCATGTCTTGCTCATGGGAACTAGAATGAGCTTTCACCTTTTATATTCTACCTCTGAATAAATCAGATTCATTGTTCCAGGACTAGCTTAAAAGTGATCTTTTCTGTAGTTCTCTTGATCTCCCTGGTAGAAATATTGTTGTGTTAGTCTGTTTTGCTCTGAGAATTTTTTCATTTCTTTTATATCTCATTTACAATGTAATATCACAGTTATTTTCTTAAACACACACATCTCCCTACTAAAACTATGAGTACCTAGAGAAGAGGGACTAGGTTATTCATCTTTGCACATTAAGTCATCAACACAATAAAAACCCTCAGATTGTTGAATGAGTGAATGAATATCTGAACCATAAAACCACTGAATATCTGAAAGAGAAAAGCAGGCATCATTGGGTGATGAGACAGATACAGGAAGGAAGAACTGTGACCATCAAAGGGTAACTGACAGAAATCCCTGTGTAAAGATGGTGCCCATTGTTCATTTTGCATCCTTATTGATAGAACAATTGACATTTCTGGAACTCTTCTGAAGTTGGAAACGGGGAGGTAGTCAGACAGACTCCCGCATGCGCCCAACCGGGATCTACCTGGCATGCCCACCAGGGGGCGATGCTCTGCCCACCTGGGGCGTTGCTCTGCTGCAACCAGAGCAATTCTAGTGCCTGAGGTAGAGGCCATAGAGCCACCCCCAGCACCTGGGCCGACTTTGCTCCAATGGAGCCCCAGCTGCGGGAGGGGAAGAGAGAGACAGAGAGGAAGGAGAGGGAGATGGGGTGGAGAAGCAGATGGGCGCTTTTCCTTTGTGCCCTGGTGGGGAATTGAACCCGGGACTCCTGCACGCCAGGCCGACACTCTACCACTGAGCCAACCGGCCAGGGCCTTAAGAACATTTTTAATGACAGATTTACGATTACTTTGTTGAAGTATGAAAAACAAAATTATATTTTCCATAGTTGAAACTATCACATATTTCACAAACATGGAATCTTTGACAACTGCTAATTTACACAAATCATTTTGAGAAATGATTCTTAAAATTATATTGCGGGAGTGTTTTTCTCATATGTAATAATAGACTAGGCTACTAGAGGTAATACGTCTTGCCCAAAGTAACAGAACTGTCAGGAGGAGGTCAGAATCAGGCTTCTTTTGGCAGATGGAGATGCCATCATGCTGCTGTCATGGTAAACACTTGGACTCCAGATTTCACCAGCTATTATTCCCACCAAAGCAGTCAAGAAATAGACATATTAAATTGTAATAATAATAATCACTGCAGTTAGCTTAATATTTAAGAGTCCAGATTTGGAAACAGGCAAAATCAGGGTCAAATTTTAACTTCATTTACTTGCTAAAATTATGGGCAAAATAGTTAACCTTTCTATCAGTTTCTATGTCTGTAAAGTGGGGTTAGCAAATGGTCCCTCTCTCAAAGGCCTGTCTTAAGTATTGTATATGTAAAATACTTAGTTTAGTGTCTGATATAAAGCAAGTATGAATTGGATGTTAGGTATTTTATGATTAACTGGACACCTAATTCATTTTATTGACTTATTTCAACTATCCTCTAGGACATCATTAAAAATACAGAGGATCAAAAAACTTTTGCATATTTTCTCTGAATCTTTCTCTACTTGCCAATTTATGGCATCCCATTTAATGACCTTTTAGACATCCAGTGGCTTCATGGTTCATTCATTCATTCATTCATTCTCCAACCTCCTCTGTACCCTTATTATAGGAAGTTGAAGTTGCAGGTCCTGCTCTCCAGTAGATCACAGGTTAATAGGAAAAATGGTCTTAAACAGTACAGGTGGGATTCAGGTTCATGTCTGAATCTGAGTGATTTGAAATTTTATGCTAATTTTTCTCCCTTCTGGCCTCCTGCCCTTCTTTCTTTCCTCTTTTCACTTTTCTTCCATCCTCTTTCTATTCCTCCTTTGTTACTGCTTTTTTTCTTCTCTTTTAAGAGAATTCTTTCAAAAGTCTATACATCAAGAGTTTATACCTCTGAGATAAAACTAAAATTTATATTCAAATGTTTACATATGATAATATAATACTCTGAGAGAAAAATAAATGAATAATTTTTGTAAAAATGAGGCTGTTTTTGTCAAGCAATTTAACTCAAGGCTAAATAACTTGCCTCTGGTGCCAAGGGTTCCACATTAACTAAAATTAAGTCAAATACCTTAGAGCAGTATGTGAAAGAACTCACAAAAAACAACAAAACACACACACACGCACACACTCACACACAGTAGAAGACACTGAGAGAAAGCTTTTGACTAGGAAAAGTTAAGAAAACTTTTCAAATTCTACATAGAAATAATCTCTTTCCTTTTGACTTGAGCTGGAGGAGAAGATAGATAGGAGGCAGGAACTGACTCACAAATTAACGAAGACTGATAAGATCCAATATCTGCAAGGTGAGTTGCAGGAAGAGCCAATGCTGTAGTGGTAGTCTAAGGACTAGCAGGCTCAAGACCCAGAAAGAATCAACATTTCAGTTTGAGTCTAAAGGTAGAAAAAAAAAGATGATATTTTATTCAAAGGCAGTCAGGTAGGAAGAATTCTTGCCTATTTGAAGGATTCAAATTCTTGCCTTTTTATTCTATTAAGGCCTTCAACTGCTTGGATGAGACCCACCCACATTTAAGGAGATCAATCTGCTTTATGGAGTCTACCAATTTAAATGTTGTTTTTATCCAAAAGCGTCTTCACAGAAACACCAAAAATAATTTTTGACCAGCCTGACTAGTGGCTGGTGGATCAAGTGTTGACCTGAGATGTTGAGGTCCCAGGTTCAAGCCCTGAGGTCTCCAGCTGGAGCGCAAAGGTCACTGGCTTGAAGCCCAGAGGTCACTAGCTTGAGCCCAAGGTTGCTGGCTTGAGCAAGGTGTCACTGGCTTGGCTGGAACCCCCTGGTCAAGGCATGTATAAGAAGTAATCAATGAACAACTAATGTGCCACAACTACAAGTTGATGTTTCTCATCTCTCTCCTTTCCTTTCTCTCTGTCTCTAAAAATAAATAAATAGATAAATAAATAAATAAATAAATAAATAAATAAATATAATGTTTGACTAAATATCTTGGCCCAGTCAAATTGACATGTAAAATTAACCATTACAGGAGAAGTAAGTGACAAGGAACACTGGTACCTCTTTAAACATTCGTAATCCTTATGACTCTGAGCAATTTAAATTTCCTTGTTTCCCAAGCAAATAAAGATGTTAGCATGAAAGCTGAGATTCTGACCTTCACCTTCCATATCAAAGAAGTATTTCTACATCAAAATCTTCTTAACCAATAAATCCATATGTTCAACTAATCTTATATAACAAATGTAACTGTTCTCGTTCTTCTATTTCTAAATATATTTGAATAGAATATCAATCAGAATATTGTCCTAGACACATCTTTCCCTTTAAAGTTCTATTTATTCTGCTATTTTGTATTCTAAAAGTACCATTTTTTCTGCTAGGAATAAATATTAAAGTGAGGTATGCTTTGCTTTTTACAAGGAAGACAGAGTCCACAACTTAACAAAAGTTATACTTTGCTGACATGAGATAGAAACTGATAAAAATTAATGCACAATATATCAAATGATAATGTGTGTTCTACAGAAAAATAATGGAAGGGTAAGAGTGTCAGAAGGTACTAAGAGGTGGCAGATGTTATACATGGTCGTGGAGGGTCTTGCCAGCAAAGTGCTATTTGAGCAGAGATCCACAGGAAGTAAGTGTCTACACAGATTCCTAAAGACCATTTCAGACAAAGCATTAGCTAGTACAAAGTCACTGAGGCAGGAAAATTCTACCAATCAAATGTTCCAGAAAATCAAGGAGGTTCCTATGGTAGAAATAAGGAAAGGGGGAGTATGAGATAATGTGAAAGAGATTGGAGTTCATATTTCATGGCAACTTGTAATTCTTTACAAGGACTTTGCTTTAAGAGTTTGAGTAGAGGGGTGGCATGATCAGATTTAGAATTTAAACCAGTCTGACTCTTGGGCAGAGAATATAGTATAGGAGGACATGGGTTAGTGCAAAGAAAACAGATTGGTGGCTATTCTAATAATGCAGATGAGAGGTCCGATGGGTGATAGTGACTCAGATGAGAATAAGTGCAATAGGATTATGGAAAGTAATTATATTCTGCATATCTTTTTTTAATAAATAAATTTTTATTATAATGGGGTGACATCAATAAATCAGGGTACATATATTCAAAGAAAACATTTCCAGGTTATCTTGTCATTTAGTTCTGTTGCATACCCATCACCCAAAGAGAGATCATCCTCTGTCACCCTCCATCCAGTTTTATTTGTACCCCTCCCCCTCTCCCTCCTTCCCTCCCCCCACCCCCCCGTAACCACCCCACGCCTGTCCATGTCTCTTAGTCTAGTTTTTATGTCCCACCAATGTATGGAATCCTGCAGTTCTTGTTTTTTTTTCTGATTCACTTATTTCACTCCGCATACTGTTATCAAGATTCCACCATTCTGCTGTAAGTGATCCGATGTCATCATTTCTTCTAGCTGAATAGTATACCATGGTGTATATGTGCCGCATCTTCTTTATCCAGTCTTCTATTTTTTTTTACAGTGATTAAAAGACTTTAAGCAAACTCTTGGCCAATACAGCAAGAATCCATAAAAGAGTAGTGTCCTTAACATGTTCACCAAGTCCAAGTTGGCCCCATCACAATGCCTAATCCCTGAAAAATGCAACTCAACCACAGTTCAGTCTGTTAGGAGCTGTCACAGGGAGCAGGAGTCCAGAAAAGTCCACATCCAGGAAAAGTCCGCATGGCACTGGAATTGTTGTCACCATTCTATATTTTGCAGCTCATGTCCAAGTCCCAATGACCGCTGCTTCTAGCTGATAATAATTCAGGTAGACTGAAAAAGCCATTTGCAGCATGCGTGGATATGGAGCTTCTGTTCTCCTCTTCCTGGAGAGATGAGACCAGGTTGCTGTTCCCTGGAGCTCTGTGACTGTGGCATGGTAAAGAGAACCTTGGGATACACTAAGCTGGGTGGCAAAGGTAGATTCATAATAGAAGTTGGCAAAAGGGGGAAAGAGAGCTCTAAATTAGGAGTAGGTCCCAGCCTGAAATATGAGTGGGGCATTGAGGTAGGAGGGATAAAGGAAACACTATATATTAAGCAAAGCAGCAGAAAATAGGACTATCAACACCCACAACAGAGATCTTTGAGGGAAGAATAAAAAACCTGACTATTCAGGCAAAACATAGTTAAGTGGCCCTTGTGCAAATGAAATCAGTTTACCTGCTTCTTGGAAGAAATACCCTAGGCTCGTCCACAGTGTCGTAGATGGGGCCGACAGCCCTGGGCACCTTCAGCCTTCAGTGGCAAACCCCAGCATTCTGGGCAAGGTTAGGTCATAGGTGGCTGGAGCAGAGCTGGAAGAGACTGAACCCTCCCTTAGAGGAGCGAGGGGGAAGCCTACCTTCCAGTGTCCCGGTATCCTCACAGCAGAGGCATGTAACCCTGGCAGGCTTTAGCTCAATGACCTTCCTTTCCACTATTGAGGCAGGACCCAGATGGCATCCTATGAGACCCCTTTGGGGCGCTGGAGCCTTTAAGGGTGTATCCTAAAAGCTGGCAGTTCCCCTGATCTCTATTGGGCTTTTTCTGCCTCTTGGTATCTTAAAGGCCATGCTCAGAAGATCTCGCTGAGGGGTTTGAGGATCCCTATCCGCCTATATAAATCTTTTCCATATATCTGGAGCTAATTGGAAAAAGACAAAACAGTGTTATTAGCTGGATCTAATAAAGAAGGTAGTAGTTTGCAGGCAAAAAAGATTTGGTGTCTCCTGTTCATCAGCATTCAAAAGAAATGTAATTTTTTTTTTAAGTTTTAAATTGACCTTAAAATGTTTGCTGAGTACGCTTTAATAATATCTTAACTTTAAAGATTGTAAGCATGACAAAATACAGTAAATGCTTTTGCTCCATATGCAGGAGCATTTTCAGTTTAGCTAGTTTAGGAAATCCAATAATAGAACAATGCATACAGACAATGAGCTATAACATGCTTAGCAGCCTCTCCTGTTCTGACAGAGGTTACTATAGATCCGGAATATGTATCTACTGTAATGTGGACATACGACTGTTTGTCAAATGGAGGTATATGAGTAACATCCATCTGCCAAATTTGTCCTGGAAGGGGTCCTTGAGGGTTAACTCCAAATGAAGGAACAGTATAGGACCCCTTGGACAGGATTTCCCAATCTGCCGTGCTGCTTCCTGGGAAAGTTGAAACTGTTTACACTGGGCTGCAGCGTTCTGGTGATGAATAGTATGAGACTGACTTGCTTGGTCTGTCATGGTTGCTCCATATAATTTTCTTTTGGGTAGCTTGATCAACAAGGGCATTCCTAGGCCCTGGCCGGTTGGCTCAGTGGTAGAGCATTGGCCTGGTGTGCAGGATTCCCGGGTTCGATTCCCAGTCAGAGCACACAGAAGAAGCACCCATCTACTTCTCCACCCCTCCCCCTCTCCTTCCTCTCTGTTTCTCTCTTCCCCTCTCACAGCCAAGGCTCCACCAGAGCAAAGCCACCCTGGGCACTAAGGATGGTCCCATGGCCTCTGCTTCAGGTGCTAGAATGGCTCTGGTTGCAACAGAGCAACACCCCAGATGGGCAGAGCATCCCCCCCACCCCGGTAGGCATGCCAGGCAGATCTCAGTCAGGCGCATGCGGGAGTCTGTCTGACTGCCTCCCCATTTCCATCTTTAGAAAAATACAAAAAATAAATAAATAAGTAAAAGAAAAAATACAACAAACAAAAAAAAAAAAAAGAAAGAAAAGAAAAAAAAGGGGGCATTCCCTTGTGCTAAAGCTCCAGGGAGCATGGAGTGAGCTTGGGTATGTCCTATGAAACATGAAACGTTGACATATAAGTCTTTGAAGAAGGAGGAACTGCTGACATAGTTCATCAGCATTTGTCCCTAAGACAGCAGTCTTTATAGTGGAAACACCATAAGTAAATATTTGCTGTCTGTCTATACATTAAAGGGGGAATATGGCAAATGCTGAAAAGCCATGATCTTTGTGCCCCTCCCCTCCCCCAACCCCCTCCCTCTCCTCCTCCCACCCTGTAACCCCAACACTGTTGTCCATGTCTCTGAGTCTCATCTTTATGTCCCACCTATGTATGGAATCATATAGTTCTTAGATTTTTCTGATTTACTTCTTTCGCTGAGTATAATGTTATCAAGGCCCATCCATGTTGTTGTAAAAGATCCTATGTCATCATTTCTTATGGCTGAGTAGTATTCCATAGTATATATATAACAAAGCTTTTTAATCCACTAGTCCTCTGATGGACACTTGGGCTGTTTCCAGATCTTTGCTATTGTGAACAATGCTGCCATAAACATGGGGGTGCATTTCTTCTTTTCAAACAGTGCTATGGTGTTCTTGGGGTATATTCCTAACAGTGGTATAGCTGGGTCAAAAGGCAGTTTGATTTTTAATTTCTTGAGGAATCTCCATACTGTTTTCCACAGTGGCTGCACCAGTCTGCATTCCCACCAGCAGTGCAGGAGGGTTCCCTTTTCTCCACATCCTCACCAGCACTTATTCTTTGTTGTTTTATTGATGAGAGCCATTCTGACTGGTGTGAGGCGATATCTCATTGTGGTTTTAATTTGCATTTCTCTAATCATTAGTGATGTTGAACATTTTTTCATATGCCTTTTGGCCATCTGTGTGTCCTCTTTGGAGAAGTGTCTATTCATTTCTTTTGCCCATGTTTGGATTGGATTGTTTGTCTTCCTGGTATTAAGTTTTACAAGTTCTTTATAAATTTTGGTTGTTAACCCCTTATCAGACCCAATGTCAAATATATTCTCCCATTGTGTAGTTTGTCTTTTTATTCTGTTCTTATTGTCTTTAGCTGTGCACAAGCTTTTTAGTTTGATAACATCCCATTTGTTTATCCTGTCTTTTATTTCACTTGCCTGTGAAGACAAATCAGCAAACATATTGCTGCGAGAGATGTCAGAGAGCTTACTGCCTATGTTTTCTTCTAAGATGCTTATGGTTTCACGGCCTACATTTAAGTCTTTTATCCATTTTGAGTTGATTTTTGTGAGTGGTGTAAGTTGGTGGTCTAGTTTCATTTTTCTGCAGGTAGTTGTCCAATTTTCCCAACACCATTTGTTAAAGAGGCTGTCTTTACTCCATTGTATGCCCTTACCTCCTTTGTCAAATATCAGTTGTCCATAGAGCTGTGGGTTTATTTCTGGGTTCTCTGTTCTGTTCCATTGATCTATGTGCCTGTTCTTATGCCAGTACCATGCTGTTTCGAGTACAATGGCCTTATAATATAACTTGATATCCAGAAGTGTGATACCTCCCGCTTTATTCTTCCTTTTCAAGATTGCTGAGGCTATTCGTGTTCTCTTTTGCTTCCATATAGATTTTTGGAATATGTGTTCTATATCTTTGAAGTAAGTCATTGGAATTTTAATTGGTTTTGCATTGAATTTATAAATTGCTTTGGGTAATATAGACATTTTAATGATGTTTATTCTTCCTAACCATGAGCACGGTATATGCCTCCACTTATTTGTATCTTCCCTGATTTCCTTTTATCAATGTTTTATAATTTTCCAAGTATAAGTCTTTAATCTCCTTGGTTTATTTATCCCTAGGTACCTTATTTTTTTGGTTGCAATGATAAAGGAGATTGATTCCTTGATTTCTCTTTCTGACAGTTCATTATTAGTGTATAAAAATGCCTCTGATTTCTGAGTATTGATTTTATATCCTGCCACCTTGCCGAATTTATTTATCAGATCTAGTAGTTTTTTGACTGAGACTTTAGGGTTTTCTATATACAATATCATATCATCTGCAAATAATGATAGTTTTACTTCTTCTTTTCCAATTCGGATGCCTTTTTTTTTTTTCTTGTCTGATTGCTGTGGCTAGGACTTCCAGAACTATGTTGAATAAGAGTGGTGAGAGGGGGCACCCCTGCCTTGTTCCTGATCTTAAGGGGATTGCTTTTAATTTTTACCCATTGAGTATGATGTTGGCTGTGGGTTTGTCATAGATGGCCTTTATCATGTTGAGGTATGTTCCCTGTATTCCTACTTTGCTGAGAGTTTTGATCATGAATGGGTGCTGGATTTTATCAAATGCTTTTTCTGCATCTATTGAAATTATCATGTGGTTTTTCTCCTTTCTTTTGTTTATGTGATGAATCACATTGATTGATTTGCGAATATTGTACCAGCCTTGCCTACCAAGAATAAATCCCACTTGATCATGGTGTATGATTTTTTCCATATATTGCTGGATCCGGTTTGCTAATATTTTGTTGAGCATTTTTGCATCTAAGTTCATCAGGGATATTGGCCTATAATTTTCTTTTTTTGTGTTGTCTTTGCCTGGTTTTGGAATCAGAATTATGCTCGCCTCATAAAAGGAGTTTGGAAGTCTTCCCTCCTCTTGAATTTTTTGAAATAGCTTGAGAAGGATAGGGGTAAGTTCTTCTTTGAATATTTGGTAGAATTCACTTGTGAAGCCATCAGGCCCAGGACTTTTCTTTTTTGGGAGTTTTTTGATAGCTGTTTCAATCTCGTTTGTTGTAATTGGTCTGTTTAGGTTTTCTGATTCTTCCAGATTGATTTTTGGAAGATTATATGATTCAAGGAATTTGTCCATTTCATCTAGGTTGTCTAGCTTTTGGCGTACAGTTCTTCATAGTATTTTCTTACAATATTTTGTATTTCTGTTGTGTCAGTTGTTATTTCTCCACTCTCGTTTCTAATTTTATTTATTTGAGTCCTCTCTCTTTTTTTCTTGGTGAGTCTCATTAAAGGTTCATCAATCTTGTTTACCTTTTCAAAGAACCAACTCCTGGTTTCATTGATCCTCTGTATTGTTTCTTTAGCTTCTATGTCATTTATTTCTGCTCTGATCTTTATTATTTCCTTCCTTCTACTAGCTCTGGGCTTTACTTGCTGTTCTTTTTCTAGTTCTTTTAGATGCAGGGTTATGTTGTTTATTTGAGCTTTATCTAGCTTCTTGAGATATGCCTGTAATGCTATAAACTTCCCTCTCAGGACTGCTTTTGCTGTGTCAAGTAAATTTTGAGTTGATGAATGCTCATTATCATTTGTTTCTAGGAATTTTTAAATTTCTTCTTTGATCTCAATGTTAACCCATTTGTTATTTAATAACATGCAATTTAGTTTCCAAGTGTTTGAATGTTTTTCAATTTTTCTATTGTGGTTGATTTCTAGTTTAATGCCCTTGTGATCAGAGAAAGTGCTCAATATGATTTCAATTTTCTTAAATTTGTTGAGACTGCTTTTGTGCCCTAACATGTGGTCTATTCTAGAGAATGTACCCGAGCACTTGAAAAGAATGTATATTCTGCTGTTTTAGGGTGAAAGGTTCTGAAGATATCTATTAAATAGAGTTGATCTAATATGTCCTTTAAGTCTGCTATTTCTTTGTTAATTTTCTTTCTTGAGGATCTATCTAATGATGTTAATGGGGTATTGAAATCCCCTACTATTTTAGTACTGCTGTTGATCTCACCCTTTAAGTCCATCAAAGTCTACTTTATATATTTAGGTGCTCCTATATTAGGTGTGTAGATATTTATAATGGTGATATCTTCCTTTTGCATTGCTCCCTTTATCGTTATGTAGTGACCTTCTTTATCTCTAACTATGGTCTTTGGTTTAAAGTCCATTTTGTCTGATATAAGTATTGCTACCCCAGCTTTTTTTCATTTCCATTTGCATGAAATATTTTTTTCCATCCTTTTATCTTCAGTCTGTGTGCATCTTTTGATTTAAGGTGTGTCTCTTATAGACAGCATTTGTATGAGTCCTGTTTTCTTATCCATGCAGCTACCCTATGTCTCTTGATCGGATCATTTAATCCATTAACATTTAAGGTTATTACTGATATGTAGTTGTTTATTGCCAAAAAAAAAAAAAAGTTGTTTTTTTCTTTAAAACTATATTCCTCTTTTGCTATATGCTTTTTTTCCTTTAATCTATTTACAACAGGTCTCTTAGCATTTCTTGCAGCCTTGGTTTGGTTGCAGTGAATTCCTTGAGTTTTTTTTTTTGTCTGTAAAGCTTTTTATTTCTCCTTCAATTTTAAATGATAGCCTTGCTGGATAAAGTAGTCTTGGTTGTAGGTTCTTATTCTGCATTACTTTGAATATTTCTTGCCATTCCCTTCTGGCCTCAAGTGTTTCTGTTGAGAAGTCAGAAGTCATCCTTATGGGGGCTCCTTTGTAGGTGATAGTCTTTTTTTCTCTAGCAGCTTTTAATATTTTCTCTTTATCATTTAGCTTTGGTATTTTAATTATGATGTGTCTTGGTGTTGGTTTCTTTGGGTTTCTCCTTAATGGAGTTCTCTGTGCTTCCTGAATATGTGAAATGTTTTCCTGCCTTAATTGGGGGAAATTTTCCACTATGATATGTTTGAACAAAGTCTCTATCCCTTGTTTTTTCTCTTCTTCTTCAGGAACCCCTATGATGCGGATGTTATTTCTCTTCATGTTGTCACAGAGTTCTCTTAGAGTTTCTTCAGACTTTTTGAGTCTCTTTTCTTTTTTCTGCTCTGCTTCTGTGCCTTTATTTATTGTGTCCTCTAACTCGCTGATTGGATTCTCTGCTTCATCCATCCTGCTTTTAATTCCTTCCATTGTATTCTTTATTTCAGATATTGTATTTGTCATTTCTGACTGCTTCTTTTTTATTATTTCAATGTCCTTTTTTATATTTGTTATCTCTTTATTTAGGTTTTCATAATGGCCATCTATGGTTGTTCTAATATCTTTGGGCATCATAACAATCGTTATTTTAAACTCTGCATCTGGTAATTTGGTTATATCTGATTCACTTAGGTCCTTTTCTGGGGATTTCTCTTGGTTTATTTGTGTTGTATTTCTCTGCCTCCGCATTTTCTCTTCACGGGAGTGGCTGTGATCACACGCTCAGGTGCACAAGCGTTTGTGGCCTTGGCCTTTGCCCCGCCCCAGTCTGTGACGTTATGCTCAGTCCTGAGGGCACTGGCGAGCACCTTTGCTCAGCTGCAGGTCTCCGCCTCTTTCCGGGCTTTCACCTTGCCCTTGCAGGAGGAGCCCACTCGAGGAACAGCTGCTAGCCTTGGCTCTACTGCTGGGCAGGACTGCATGCCCAAGTTCAGCTCAGTAGCGAAATTCTGCCTCTTCTGGGCTTTTGGCTCCACCCCCACGGGAGGAGCCGGCTACCAAGTCAGACCGCAAGCCTGGGTTGCATGGGCGGGGCAAGGCTGTGCTCCTCTGCCCTTGCTCAGGGGCTGGTCTCCACCCTTTCTGGGGTTCCCACCCTTCTCCCGCATGCTGAATTACAGGCTGCCGGCAGCTGTACTTGACAGCTTTTGCACACCCCCTTCTCCCCAGCCGGACAAGATTGAGCTCACACCTGAGCCCAGTGGTGGCCAGCCGGCTTCCGCCCCTGCCAGCACAACTGCGCTTTTGTCTCCCACTGCCGCCCGCCCTCTGGTGTGCCCTCAGCTGCATGGGTGGGGGCGTTGCAGCTCGGACCCTAAGACTCACTACTGTAGACCCAAAAGCTCCCTCCTTCTATGCGACTCCTCTGACTGTCGCGGGGAAGCTTGTTTGGCTGCTCTCCTACTTCCCTTTGCTGGTATTGCTGTTTCCGGGGGAAATATTCACTTCAGCTTTGGGGAATGACTCATCCCAGGGGTTAGGGTGGCTATCTCTCAAAATGTTTCTCCCTATGCCTCCTAGATTGCACTCTCTTCCTGTTACTCTGGTCCTCTCCTCTCTCCCCCCGTCCCCAGGAGCCCCGGGTGAATGGTTGTGAGAGAGATGTTCTGTGCGGTCCCTTTAAGAAGGATCTGGGTCTGAGAAGTCAGACTCTTTCTCACAAACAGTATCCTTACTTGTTTCCAGCTAAACACTGTCCTTACGCCTCTTCTGGGCTCTGGGGCTGCAGGCTGGGGCTTTGTTCCTGGGGCTCAGGACCCTTTCCCCTCTGCTAAACTCACTTCCCACCACGCGAGTCTCTCCCTGCTGCCGTTCACTCTGGGGAGCTGGGCCGCCCTCTCTGCGTTTCCACTTTTCCTACCAGTCTCAGTGTGGCTTCTTCAGTGTTCCTTGGTTGAAGAGTCCTCTTAGTTTAGTCCAAAGTTGGTTTTTCCAGATGATAGTTCTTAAAATTAGTTTGTAATCCACTTTGGTTCTGGGAGGTAGATGTTGGTACATCTGCCTACTCCAGCGCCATCTTGTCTCCACCTCTGTATATCTTTTATATTATTATTCTCTTCTTCACACTTTTTTCTTCTTTCGCACACTTTCTTTCCTTTCCTTTCCTTCCTTCCTTCCTTCCTTCCTTCCTTCCTTCCTTCCTTCCTTCCTTTTTTCTTTTTTTCTTTCTTTCTTTCTTTTTGTGTCAGAGAAAGAGGGACAGAGAGAGGGACAGATAGGGACAGACAGGGACAGACAGGGCGAGAGATGAGAAGTATCAATTCTTCATTGCAGCACCTTAGCTGTTCATTGATTGCTTTCTCATATGTGCCTTGACCAGAGGGTTCCAGGAGAGTAAATGACCCCTTGCTAAAGCCAGCGACATTAGGCTTCAAGCCAGAGACCTTTAGGCCAGCGACCATGGAGTCATGTCTATGAACCCATGCTCAAGCCAGTGACCCCATGTTCAAGCTGGTGACCCTGTGCGCAAGCTGGCAACCTCAGAGTTTTAAACCTGCATCCTCTGCATCCCAGTCTGATGCTCTATCCATTGTGCCACTGCCTGGTCAGGCTCCACACACTATTTCTCCCCAGTATACTCATTTTATAATGAGGCAGATGAATTATGTAAGCACCAAATTCTAGTCTGGAATACTACATCATCCATGATATATGTCACTAGAATTTTTATTTTAAAGTATGATTTAAATTTCATCACTGATAAATGGATATGTAATGTGAGAGACAGACAAGGTGGGCCACAATATTTTTTTTAATGTAAGCAATTATAGAAACTATGCTGCCATTTACTGAAATGAGAAAGACTTTGGGAAGAAGTTGTTTTGTTTTGTTTTTCGATATCTTCTTTTGAGTGAGGAATTGGGTTTCTATTTTGGACCAATAAGTTTGAGATGACAATTTGATATCCAATGGAAGCTATTGTGTGGTCAGTGGAGCCCAGTAAGAGAGTGAGTTAAATATAACTGAGTCTTTTAAAAAGCAAATCTTGCATGTATATACAAAAAATCAGTTGTCTCCATTCTTTCTCTTATCATAAAAATATCCAGACTGTGTAAAGTCTCTCATGTCAAATGTTGGGGAATTGCTGAAAAAAGTAGAATACTGATTCTCAAGTCTAATTGTTTAGCTACCAGTTGTTGTATAAACCTGGGAGAGACTGAGTTCCTTTCTAAATTGTGAAGTGAATTTAAATCCTAATAAAATGCACTAGTAGTAAATTTGACTGTGGGCCAAGATGTGATGCTCACATAATTGGGCTGCCCAAGTCAACAACAAAAGCCCTGGGGAGAAAGAGTGTGAGGAAATAGAGTGGTCGTGATCCTGCAGGTTAAGAAAAGAAAAATAACCACATAAAAATCTCCTGTTCAGGAGATAACATACAGTTTTTCCTCCGTGCTGTTTTTTCTGTTGTTCTTTGCCTTTCTTATAATTAAGAGTTTAATAGGTTCTCTTTTTCTTCTGGTGTGTGTGTGTGTCTATAATTTTTTTTCTGGTCCAAGAAAGTGTGATGTAGTGAATGGGGTTTGATTATTTGTTTGTTTTTATGCTGGCTTGACCCAGTTTTGAGACTCTGGTAGTGTCTTTTCAGTTCCGACTCTTAAGCAGCCAACTACAGCTCTATCCTAATTGCTTTCCTTATTGGGCCATCACACTCTGAGATACTGTGCACCCACACTTGCCCTAATTTCTTAGAGACCAGGTATCAGGCAACTAAAGAAAACCCCAATGCCCCAGGGGTCCACAAAGTTAGTCGGATTAGTCACTTCCCAGGGAGCTCCAGAAAACTAATTAACAACTGATTAAGGTCACCTAGCTTGCCATACAGAGGTTCAGCCTGCTGTTACCCTGTCCCAGAGTGCAACCTTTTGTGTGGCTCTCCCAGGCAGCCTTTCTCATTTGGAGCTATAACAGAATTCTGATTTTTATCTATTCAAATGTCAGTATATTTTGATGTGTTCTGATGTGATCAGAATCTTTAAATTTCTTAAAACAGGAAAAAAGGGTTGGAGAACTCTGTTTTTATCCTATTTCCTTTTCTTCACCTTACTCACACTTCTAGAATTATTCTTCCCGCTTCATTGTCCTCTCTTAAAATATTCCTTCCCTCCCACTATCTCCTTTCTGTAAAATATCATAATCATACTTTCCTGTGCTCATGAATTTCTGTAAGTTATCTCAAAACACTTTGTAAAAGTGAAAACTAAAGGAAAGATATGAGTAAAAATTATTAAAACTTTAATAGAATAATAATGAAAATGTCCAGCATAGACTATAAAAGCATATAAGTGCTATAGGTAACACACACACACACACACACACACACACACACACACACATCGTTACCGATACGCAGCAGCGGGAGGGTAATAAACACACCTCTGCATGATATCCACTGCAGCCTGAACTGCCCTTAACTATTTCCACCATCAGTAATTTTCTCTAGCTCATACATCTTATACCTTACGATGATTGCTTTACCACTGGGTTGCAGATTTTTGAAAGCATACGATTTACTGATAGATACTTTTAAAGTGTTTTCCTTTTCCAGTAGTCCTTTATAGTTTACCTGGATTATCCATGTTCTTTGCCCTCCAACATGGGAACATTGTCTTAGCATTCATTCAATTTCTGCTTTGCACAGTTCTGTTCTGGTTTTTTGCTTTTCTTATATTTTACATCCATCCTCTTTGCTTCAACATTCTATGCCTTAGGCAGATCTCCCTAATTGGTGTTGGTGTCTGTCATTTGCTGCACTGAGACTAGTGAGGAGGTTACCCAGCTCCCACTATTAATGACATATGTTGCTGCAACTCATCAAGAGACTATGAAAAGCTTCAAGTTTCAGAAGCTATATCCAAGTTTACAACCCAAAAACGTAAGAGAAGAATCAGAAGATACATCTAATACTAGTGTATGCTACCATTTTACAGTTTGTAGAAATCATAGATGTGATTGAAATAAAGTTTCAGTTTGTTTTAAAACATTTTTAGTTCCTTGTTCATGAATAAGTTTGGTCTGCAGTTTTATTTAGACAATATAACACCACATAGAGTTTTTTTATTGTTTAGTAAATAAGAATGTGTCTATGGAGGAACAGGAAGAAAGTATGATTCAAGAGACACAGGAAGTTTAGAAATATACTGTAGACAAAATGTTTACTTTAACAGTCTTCCTCAGAATTATTAACTAACTTATAAAATTTAATCCACTCAGCCTTAAATATTGCACCAATTTTTCTCATTAAATTTTACTATACAGCCTTAAATATCTGTGCTAGACACAGAGAAGGTAAGGAAATAAAGCTAGGCTCTGTGCCAAGAAAGTGTATAATTTACATCATACGGTTTGGTTTAATTTCTTTGCTGAGCGAGCAGAGGAGGCATGTATTAAGCCTGCCAGATCATACATTCATTTTTTTCATTAAGGCAGAGTTTAGAAATGCAGCCAAATTATGTGTGGGAAAGATACAGATGTCCTCATGAATAGAGGCACTATTTTTTTTCTAACTAAATTGGTGATTTCCACAGTTTGGAGTTTATGATTTCAACCAAGTGTAGTCATTTTGCTATTTTTTTTCAGTTTTGGAACTAAAGAGTAGATGGAGACTCTGTTAACATATATATTTTTTTACTCTGGTAATATTTTTGGAATGCTTTTTTGCCATATCAAAAACTTACCTTAGAGTGTTTCCTTTTTTTTTTTTTTTTTTGTACATTTAAAAAATCTTCACTAAGTATCTAAAATGAGTAATGTGGAAATACAAAGATGAATTAGACACACTGTTTCCCTTGAAGAATTTTTTGTTGGTAAAGAAAACAGGTACAAACTAAGGTCAACAAAAAACCAAAGGGATGGCAGACCAGCCTGTCTCTGGAAATCAGGGTAGGTGGCATGGTGGGGTGGCCCTTAGAAGGTGAGGCAGGGGATTGGAATACAGGCCTGGAAGAGAGAAAATGTGAAGTTTTCAGGGAATGAGAGGCAGTCTGGAAAGGGTGGGGTTTCAGATTATGGAGGCCAACAGTGGATATTTTAGATGGCCTTGAATCCATATTAAAAAGTCTGGACTTCTAAATAGTATAACTCAAGATTCAATTCAGTTAATTTTCTAACACTTTTGGTTTTAATTTAGGTATAAGCATTATATCACCACATATTATTTCCTATGATGGAGATTTTCATGTTCTAACCATGAGGGATAGTTACACTGCTCTGTGTTAACCATAACTGTTTATGATCTGTATTTTAGTATCATAATGAAGATTCATGGAGACTCTTCATATTAGAAAGAAATGTCTCCTTTATCAGAAAAGAATGGGTAACTATTACATTATTTATTTATTTACTTATTTATATTTGTATTTTTCTGAAGTGAAAAGCAGGGAGGCAGAGAGACAGACTCCTGCATGCATCTGACTGGGATCCACCCAGCAAGCCCACCAGGGGGCAATGCTCTGCCCATCTGGGGTGTTGTTCCTTTGCAACCAGAGCCATTCTAGTATCTGACGCGGAGGTCATAAAGCTATCCTCAGGGCCAGGGCCAACTTTGCTCTAATGGAGCCTTGGCTGTAAGAAGGGAAGAGAGAGATAGAGAGAGAGGAGAGGGAGAAGAGTGGAGAAGCAGATGGGCTCTTCTTCTGTGTGCCTTGGCCAAGAATCGAACCCAGGACTTCCAAGTGCCGGGCCAATGCTCTACCACTGAGCCAACCGGCCAAGGCCTACATTATTTATTAAGGATTTCTCATCACTTGGACCTACAATACAAGTTCTTACAAGTTATTTTATACTTTTTTGAAAAAAATTATTTAAATAACTTCAACAAGAAGTGTTTAAAAATATTTTTGGACCATTAGCAACAGTAACCTCATAATCTTTAGCCTGGTTTACCCAGTTAATCACCTAGTGCTCCAGTTTCTATTGTAATGTAACAAACTGCCTCAGTCAGATTCAGAGATATAAAACAACGGCCATGTAATTTTGCTAATGAACTCCATGGGAAATACCAGACCGAGCACTGGAAGAATGGCTTATCTCTGTTCCACAATGCTTAGGATCTCAGGTGGGAAAACTGAAACAATTAGGGATTGTAATAATCTGCAGGCTTTGTTACACATTCAGCTGGTGCTCGGGTTTGGATGACTGAAGCCTTCTCCATGTGAATTGGCCAGCATGATGGCCAGATTCCTAGAGGGAGTGTTGTTAGAGGAATGTTCTGAGAGCAAGCTGTCCAAGAGTACTGGGTGGAGGCTGCACGCTGTGTTAAGATCTTGTGTCAGGATCCACTCAGCATCCCTTCTGCTATGCATTATTGGTCAAGTGTGTCTCAAATCCATCTTTTTAGTGGGATGAGTGTCAGATATTTCTAAGGCCATGTTTAAAATGGTCATACCCAGTATCCTAATCCTATGACTATTGACTATTTGGAGTTTTCTTCTGATTAGACTGGGTCTTTTTGATACAGACCCTACTTTATTCATTATTAACCCTAGGACATGCTATGGCACATAATATGGGTTCAAAAAGTATTCATTGCAAAAGTAAATAAACTATTTTCCAAATGCATATTGCTCATCTCACTTTTTTCATCTTTCAGGTCCTCAACACTAGAATATCCTTTTCATTCCTATCTACTAACTCACACACATACACACATACTTCAATGATTAAGGGGAAAAGAGGCCTCTAATGTCAAGTCTGTATAGACGATGACTAGTAACTGTGTAAGTGCCTTGCAAATATGATTTCATTGAGTCCTCAAAAAATCTTTATGACAAATATTATGATATCCTCTTTTTGGATTAAGAAAGAGGCTCAAAAAGTTAAGTAACTTGCCTGAGGAAAACTTAAAGGCAACACTGGTACTAATCTCAGGTCTGATTGATTCCAAAATTTTATTGAGTCCAACCCTAGTGAACACCCATCATGTTTCAGTGATTATGCTAGAAACCAAAGATACAAAGACTTAGCCCCTTCACTTTAGTCACTCAAAAGCTGATGAAAAGAAGTCTCACCATCTAAGATCATATTCTTTCCACTCCATCACCTTGCATTCCTACATCCTGTAAGGTACTGCAGAAAGTATTGTTGACATTAAAAATAACAATAAGACACAGTCATTCCATTCAAAAAGGTTAAGTTGGAGCTAAGTTAAATATATCCACTTGAAATGTAATTGGCCTGTATGTTCTTGCCCTTTTTGTAAAAAAGGGGCTCTGTATAGTGAAGCTGATCTATGGAATTCTTGTGGTAGCAATATGCCTAGCATGCTGATGAATTCGGTGGGCTCATGTCATTAGACATTTAGGTCATATAAAGAACCCAACTTGTCATAAAAAGGAATAAATAGGAAGCGACAAATTAACAATGCAAATATAAGTGTTTTAGGAATCTGGAAGTGAAACAGATTAGTTTTTGTTGAAGTTATCAGGAAAGACTCATAAAAGAATATGATTTGATTTGGGTTTTGTAGCATAGAAGGGAGTGTTTCATGTGAAGCAAAAGGGAAGACAATGGTTCCAGGTATAAGAAACATTAGGCACAAAAACAGTTGAGAAAGGAAAGAACAAGATTGTTCTGGGAAAGAAATGAGACTAGTTTAGTCAAATTAAAAGGTGAATTTTTTAAGGAAACATCATAAAATATATCCTGTATATATTTCTGACTACTTTTGAGTTCTTATACTACACAAATAATATTGGAAGGAAGGAAGGAAGGAAGGAAGGAAGGAAGGAAGGAAGGAAGGAAGGAAGGGAGGGAGGGGGGAGGGAGGGAGGGAGGGAGGGAGGGAGGGAGGGAAGGAGGGAGGAAAAAAAGAAAGAAATGCAAATACTACCCAAGTAAACCACCCACCATGGATGGTATATGAAGTAGGTTTTTGATTTCTGGATTATCTTCTAAAAGAGATACCATACACAAATAACTTAATATAGTTAAATTAGTCAAATGCCTTTTGGCTCTGCTGGCAAAATATCCCATCTTTCTCAAAATAGGTTTTTCTTCTGGCAGTTTCAATTGGCTATTTCCTTTAATGCTATGCTGGAAGTCCTTCCAATGTCCTACCATCTGGGCATCAGAGTTACTATTCATAGTTTACGTTCTTCATCCATATATGTAATGAAACTACAGAATTCAAGAACACAGAGATGGAGTTAAAAGTTGAAAATACTTGCAGTGCTAGAGCATGAGAGCTGCATTTGGTGTACTCTAGGTGCTCAAAAGTAGAGAAGAATAACGGAAAGTTTTGCAGCTGGTATAAACTATAAAAGGTAAATTAATCTTAAGTCACACTGTAAAGATATCCAGTCATTCTGTTTAAATTAAGCCATTTTCTTTCTTTTTACTAAAATCTGTAAACAAACTAATTAAAACCACACATTGAAGAGCTAGAGAAGAACATGGTGTTCATTTCTTGTTATAAAAACATAGTTATTAACTGATATTCTTAAGGTCAGGCAGAAGGTAAGAACACCAAATTGTGTTTTTTTTTTCTCACTAAATGAATAAAATCAAGTGAATGTTATTCTTTACAACCAGGAACACCAACAACAGAAACTTTATTTGAACTAGAAAAAGTTTAAAATGTTACAGGTTAGCCTGACCAGGCAGTGGTGCAGTGAAAAGAGCAATGGACTGGGATGCAGAGGACCCAGGTTCGAAGTCCCAAGGTCGCTGGCTTGAACAAGGGGTCACTGGCTCTGCTGGAGCCCCCTAGTCAAGGCACATGTGAGAAAGCAATTAATGAAGAACTAAGGAGGCTAAGAAGCTGCAACAAAGAATCGATGCTTCTTGGCCTGACCTGCGGTGGCACAGTGGGTAAAAGCATAGACATGGAACGCTGAGGTCACCGGTTCAAAACCCCGGGCTTGCCTGGTCAAGGCACATATGGGAGTTGATGCTTTCTGCTCATCCCCCCTTCTCTCTCTCTCTTGCTCTCTCTCTCTAAAAAATGAATAAATAAAAAATCTAAAAAAAAAAAAAGAATCGATGCTTCTCATCTCTCTCCCTTCCTGCCTGTCTGTTCCTCTCTCTGTCTCTCTCAGTCTCTGTCACACACACACACACAAAAGTTACACTTTAAAAATTGTAATTTTTACTAACAAAAATATTTACTAAGAAATTTGATATTGTTTGCTTAAAATTATATTGTTGATTACAATCTTTAATTTTGTAATAGTTCAATAACATTGTTATTTAGAAAAATATTGCTCTGAAAATTTTCTCAATATTTCCTACTATTTAGTCAAATTTAATCTGATACTGATATGTTTGTAAATTTTTGCCTATATTTTAATCATTACTTCCCTGCTTCTACATTGTAATTTCCTTTGTAATTTTGTCTTGTTCTGAACGCTTGGCATTTTCTAACATGCTAGATTGGCCATGGAATACTGAAAAGTCCTTAAATGCATGCAGGTACTAATGACATCTTGGAAACAGAGATGTTGCTTGATGTATTGTATATATCTCCTCATTTTGTACAGCATGAATAAAACAGATGAATATCAAATTTATGTAAACTAGAGAAAAGGTGAAGACACACCATATTCTAAAATAACAAGAAATAGGGACTTTGACCAATTTGGATCTGTTTAAATAAGATTATGCAAACTGTTAGGAAAAAAATGCCATTTTCCACTCAAAATAATAAAGGAAAGAGAAGTATTAGATTCTGGCACTTTTGCTTCAAACACTTTTCTTCCCTTAAATGGATCATTTCTTTCAGATCTAATGGAGTATTCCTTTAACACCTTTCTTTCTACTTAACATTTGGTTACTAACTGATAAGAAACATTACCAGAAAGAAATTTTACATTCAAATAAAATGTCTCTGGGATATTGTGAATTTTGTCTTAATCACTTATTTGGCTTACTTCAGCCGGTTTATTTTAAAATGCTAGGAATCTTTGAGACTAACAGTCGTGAAAATTAATGATATTAACAGACTAGTACAACCTAAGAACTAAGATTAGGTCTGGAAGTGATTAAAAAACAAGTTTCTTGATAACTTTTCTATTCAGTGAGAGACTATTAATAAGGAAAATTAAATGCATCTATTACTTTTTAAGGAAAACTTAAACTGAACTTATATGAATATATATATATATATATATTATACATGCATTTTTGTTTTTTTTCTTTCCACTTCCTTAGCTTTAGTTTTTTATATATTAATTCTCTTAGGACATTTTTGGTTATATGTCTGGAAATTTCAGCCATCCAGAAAAAAAGAAGGTTGGGAAATAATGAAAAAAATGTGATGAAAGAATTCACATAAAAGTTTTGAAGACTTGAAAATGGGAATAACAGATACTTAAAACATTATTGAACCAGAAAATAAGCCTTTGCTGGCAGGTACGTATGGAGCAAAAAACTGATAACTGTGGGATAAAAATAAAGGCATCCAGACATTACTATACAACTCTCTCCCGTGAAATCAAACTTCTAATTCAAAGAAAAAGAGAGATCCTGATTCATATGTTTTTTTTTTTTCTTTCTGGTTTGGACATTATAAAACAATCACTAATTGTAAAAGAAAAATAAAATGTTAAACATAAATGTAGTTCAAGTATTTATTTATCTTCTTAAGAATATCATCTCATTTACTTCTATGCAAATACACACATATACAGAGGAGGATGGATAATCTGGGTATTGATACATAGTCTCAAAAGTATGTATTATTTTGTTCAATTTATTTCAGTATGAATTTTATCATTGTCTTTCATATTGATATTTCTTTTTTCAAAACAGGTGTCCAAGCAGTGAAAAAATATGTAAGTGATAAAACTCAGTGGAATGTCTTCCAGTGGGATCAACTCAAGGATTTAAATAGTTTCTGAATATTAGCAATCTAAGAGATATTAAATTAAATACTCAGGTTCTCAGAATTGATTTGGATAATATTTAAGAGAGGGCAGAAATTTGTGTTTAAATTATTCTTTTTACATAATTCAGTCCATGTTTTTAATAACTCAACTCTCATGCAATCAATATGTTTTCTGGAGTTACCATTGTGCTCACTAATTATGTGTTCTATTATGTAATATGCTAATCCAGAGAATCCTAAAAAGTGTGAGGAATGACAGTAGTCTAGGATTAAAAAAAAAGTTCTTAAGAATTTCCACTGAGCCACACTTTGCTATAAATTTTTTATTCTCTTTCCCAATTACTGGCATCAATCAAAATCAATTAGTAATTTCCCATTCCATTCCCAAAGTAAAGAGACTTTTGCTAATCAGTTAACAGAGAATTAGTTTAAGTCTCCTCTCCATTACAATCTATAGATTCTTCAGAAGGAATTTCAAATCTGAACACCACTCCCTCCCACCCCTACCTTTATATTTATATTTCTTCTGCCATTTCCTTAGGAAAACTGTCATTTTGTGCTCCTGGACTATTTATTGCAGTATTTTTCTAGTGGACCTCCATCTTTAGCCATTTGTCCCAGCTGGCTACAACCAATTTACTTCATTGCTCAATTAACAGCTATGATCCTGTCATTCTTGGGCTCTGAAGTCATCAATTGCACCTGGGTGCCAATTCAACACAGACCCTATTCCTTAATGCAGTATTCCAAAGTCTTCACAATCTGGGTCCATCTATAGCTACATCTACAATTTACCACACCAAACAAGATTTTCTGAATTATGGAATTCACTGGCTTATTATATCTCTATCTACAGATATGTACATACATATTTCTACAGTATATATTCTAAAGTAGCTGTCTAAAATAATTGAAAACTTTAAAATTTTTCCAAGTTAAGAAAACACAAAAGGCCTGACCTGTGGTGGCGCAGTGGATAAAGCGTCGACCTGGAAATGCTGAAGTCGCCGGTTTGAAACCCTGGGCTTGCTTGGTCAAGGCACATATGGGAGTTGATGCTTCCAGCTCCTCCCCTTTTCTCTCTCTCTGTCTCCTCTCTCTCTCTCTCTCTCTCTCTCTCTCTCTCTCTCTCTCTCTCTGTCTCTCCATCTCCTTTCTAAAATGAATAAATAAAAAAAATTTTAAAAAAACACAAAAATGACCACTTAATATCAAAATTACTTTATAAATGTATTTTCCCTTTACTTAATTACATTTATAAAAACATTTCACATTGGTCTGTCATATATTTTTTATGTATTAGTACCAATGATGACTTTGGCACTGATTGGCAGGAGTGTATGACAAGGATATGTATTTATCACTGCCCTAGACTGCTCAACATTCCCCAAACACATACTGATTGATAATGACTCACTTATATTAATTATAAGAATGGCTGAAATTTCAGACAACTGTTTCAGTCAAGGTCATGGCAGGAAAACAGGCAGTCAGCAGGGATTTAGAAAATTGAACAGCAATATTTACAGGATTGTGGACAGAATTAAGGAAATCTGCAAGGTTTGTCTGGGCATCCAGGGATTAGCAGCAGCAGAAATTCTCTAGGGCTTCAGTGGGTAACAGGTGCTATCAGAAGCTTAGTGCTTTTAGAGGAAGAAACAGAATACCAATGCCTTAGCAGAGAGCAAAGAAAGCCTTATACCTCTCTTCTCCCAATTGCTTATCAGTGCCTCTCTTTGGTCAATTCAGCAGCAAGACAAAGGGCAAAGTAAGGTGGCCAACTTTTTTACAATATAAAATAAATTGAAAAAAACAGTATTGTAAATAAAAGAAACATTTTATTCATTGCAACAATACACTATAATATGATAAATGCATAATAAAAACATTTGTAATATTTTATATTGTGATTATGCTTACATGCCTATTAATTTTTAATAATAATTGTAAGAAAAAAGTACTCATTTAGATAATCCACTGAATGAATATTTTTTGTCAATGTATCATCTTGTAATAATATATTAGAAATATCTGAACAAGAAATATCCTTCATATTGAATTTTACAGCAAGGGCTGCAGCTAGAGTATCAACATTCAATCTCGATTTCTCACTTGTCCAAAAATCATTAGCAATTGAAAAAACTCTTTCAACTGCTGCATTAGTTCCAGGGCAGCACAATGTAAATTGAACAAGAATAAATAAATTTTCACATGGAATGTGTTCATTTTTGAAATGGCTGAATATTTCCACCCATCTTTTATCAATTTCGACATGTTCATTTTCCCATTGTATTAATTTTTCAGAATTTAAATATACATTCAGTCTTCTAATTTCTTCAAGAGACAATTGTCTATTTCCTTAGATTAAAAACTCAAGACAAGATTCAATATCTGTCCAATATACTTACAATAAAGTACAATAAAAAACACCATTGAAAACTGTTATTTCTCATAATGTTTGTTTCAGACCATTCTTCAATATATTGAAAACATGTCTGGTAAAAATTCTATACTTCTTTGATAAACTTTTCTGTTATGCCAGATTTGATTCCTCTGAGTCTGACAATTTTCTTTTTATAATTAAAGGAAGAAAATTTTCTTCAAAACGAGATTTATATTAAAGGATAGTCATTCAAAATAAGACTAACTTCCGTAGCTGAAATATGTTTACCTTCAATCTTTTGAATCGTTTTGTGAAAAATAGATGCCTGATTATGTACAAAATACATTAATATGTATTTTCTCAGATATTTTATTATTGAAAAATGATTCCAGGATTTTAGGACATTTGTCTAAACTTATAAAAATATGAATGAAGATGCTCAGATAATTGTAGAACATGCTCTATAGCAGGTGTTAGAGCAAGCCATCTAACTTTTGAATATCCTAAAAGTTTTTTGTATTCAACATTTGCTTCTTCACAAAATTGTTTTAAAGTAGCAACACGAATGGTAAAACGACTAAAACGCAAATAAATTGTAGTTATTATTACTTCTACATCAATTGGCATGGCACATGATGCTGTGTTGATTGCATTTGACAAAATATGTGCATTATGACCTATTCCTAGTATTTTCTTTTGGAGTAACTCATGTAATTTTACATACACATTATTCACCCCTTTGGGTCTTTGCCTACCAAAATTTGTATTTGTATTAGTGCAACAACTTTGGATTTCAAATTGTTTTCATTTATTATTCTGTATAGATGGTTTGACAAAATTTCAGAAGTTTTGCCCTCAATGAATTCTAAATTAAAAATTTTTACTTGATTAAGTAAAAAAAAAATTAAAAAAATTTTTACTTGAATGCCCTTAGTAACATTAAAATATCTTACTATTGGATACAATTTAATTTCATTATGATTTGCTGCATCAGTTAAAATCATTATAAATGCTGCAGTTTCCAAGTTTTCTGTATTTTCTCACAGTAACTTTTAAATACTGATTTCAAAATAGCCTTGCATTTTGTCCTGCCACATGAAAATTTTGCATTGTGAAACTTTTTCAATAATTTAGCTGTACAATGAAACTTTGATTGTTAATTAAGGTATGAAATGCAAATGTTCCCTCCATTGAAGCTAACTGTTTTTCATCTTCAGAATAATTTGAAGTTTTAAAAAAACTTGTTACTTTACAACTGGAAGCTGATGCATATAATGATTGCTTATGTTTGATGGTGGTCAAGTGTTTCGTTATCACTGCTCTGCCCCAAACTGCAATACAAAATTCTCTGCTGCAAATATTGCAGAGAACAATAGTATCTTTCTTTGATATGAGGAATGGAAATTTCTCTTTCAATTTATTGTTGAAATGGCATTTTATATTTTTTTGATTTTTCCATCTCTTAAATGAAATTAAAAATTAAAAATAAAATATAGAGCTACACGAACAATGTAAGCACATTAGGAACTGAAAATGTTACATCATGGTAGGTGAATTTTCCAGAAGCTAAATTAACAAAACTAAATATCAAACAAAACCACTAATTTGGAGTGATATTCGGGTGTATTTATCATTTTCTAATTTAAAAAGTCTGTTTTATGCAACTATTTAATCAAAATGCATTATTAATAGATATGGTTTGAGTTTAGATTTCCACTTTAAAACTCGAATTTTTGGAAAATACTTGTAAATAAAATTATATGTATTTGGAAATTATTAAATAGATAATGAATTAATAAAATGTGAATTGTGCTTACCTGTCTGATTGAATATTCACTGAGAAAGAAATAATTGTGAGTCTACAATGTCGTATGTGCTGTGTTGTATTTCAGTAAAAAGTACACAAAGCCATTTGCGCGCTCGGTATGTCACGCGCTCTCTCAAGGTCTCCAGTGCAGAGCACATCTGTCTCATAATCCCATCTCGCCGCACTGTACTGGTCCTTGACGAATTGTCCTGTCAAATACAAATATGTCACATCACATACAATGGGTCAACTCTGATTCAATCGAATATGGACATTTACAGATTAGTCTTCCAATATCAAAAAGGAGGACATGTAGGAGGATACATTTCGAGGGAGGATGGTACTTACAAAAGAAGGACTGTCCTCCCTAAAGGAGGACGATTGGTCACACTCCGCAAAGGGAAAAGGCTGACACAGTCAACAAGAACCAGGCCAGTCTTCTGTGCAGAACAGGGAGAAGAAGGTACAAAATGGATAGGCTGATAGGAAAATGACAAAAGGAGAATAATTAACCAACTTATTTCTTCCCTGTCCTATTTTGAATATCACTGCCCTTTCCTTTGCCCCCTTTCTTTAGCTAATAGAGTGTTTACATTAGAGCCATGCTTTCCAACCTTTTTTGCTTTAAGATACATGCTAGTCAACCAAAGAAGAGTTGAGAGGCATATATAAAACTCGGAAAATCTCTGCTCATCTGGGGCTGTTGCTCCATTGCTAGGAACGGAGCCACTTTAGTGCCTGAGGCCAGGCCATGGTGCCATCCTCAGCGCCTGGAGCCAACTTGCTCAATTGAGCCATGGCTGCAGGAAGAGGAGGAGAAAGGGGGTGGGGAGTGGGTACGATGGAGGAGATGGTTGCTTCTACTGCATGCCCTGACTAGGAATCGAACCCGAGACTTCCACATGCCTGCCTACGCTCTACTGCTGAGCCAACCCCCCAGGGTCTAAGGTTATAAACTTAGAACTAATTTGAGGGTTATTTTAATCTAATGCATTCTTTGTGATTCTGAGCTTCAGTTAGCTCTGGAAAACAGATGGCTGTAGCAGGTTTGGGCTTTATAGCATATAAATAGAATAACATCAAGAAATGATCACTTAAGTATATTTGATATTCTGTTTGTGTGCACTCACACAGTCTATTACAACTGCTTAGACTTTGAAGAGTAAGAAAAGTGTTCTCTGAATCTAGGCCTAATTGATTTGAACTGGCCATTTTTGAACAAATTTCTGTCAAAAAAAATGCTATACACAGATTGGTTTAAGACTAGATTCTTAAATTAATTATTGAATTAAGAGAAGGATGGATTAAAATGATTGGTTCAAAATTACTAGGCCTTAGCCCCCTGAGATGTGCTTGAGTCAGTAAGAGATTAACAACAATAATAAAACAGAACAATTATAACAACTTCAGCAGGTTAGAAATTGTTGTAGGCTTTTAGACAATGAAACTCCTAGAAGTTGGCAAATAATTGTGAATACATAAATGAATGAATAATCCAGATGACAGTCCAGAAATGGGTTCTTTCTCTCTCCTCTCTTCCCACAAACTTTAGCCAAGCATTTATTTGTTATTTGCTTTTAAGCATTATTTCTCTCATTTAGTTTTTTTTGTGTGAAGTAAGAGTCAACTAAGTTATTCTGCCTTGGAAATTCTGAAAACAAACAAAAAAAAGTGCGATAAAATTTTAATTTCTTTTAACATTTTAATAAAGCATTAATATTTAAGCTTATTTTTTTGTTTCAATTAACTTGGGAATCAGATCTAAATAAATGAAAGAACAACATCAAGGTCCAAATTTTTGCATAGTGGCTGGCATTAACTGGCGTCAGTGCATTTTTACTAAACTGAATTGAAATAAAAATTTCCTTTAATAACATTTTCTCATTTGTAACATGTCTCTGGCGTTACCCTATTATTATAAACTTCAACAGAGATTCCTTTAGGCAAAACTCAGGAAATTTCTACTAGAGAATATATCCGAAGCAAAAGGAAGCACGGAGAATATAGTGACTAACAGCATCTCTCACGTGGCTCTTGGATGTCCAGCTAGAATGCCCTACACTTACTCTCCCTCCCCTAAGAGCTTGAGGGCAAAAGTAAAAGCACCGCGGTTTCCCCACTTTAAATTTACTAGAGTCTAAGTACCCGGATAAATATCGAGTTGTCAGATTGACAGGGACTTTGTCCAATAGCATTTTAGGGAGGCGTATCATTTCACGGACACCCCAATCGGCTCACAGAGAGTCGCCGTCTCCAGGGTGAAAGCGGAAGTAAGGCCCTTGCGCGCTCCCATGGAGTCGCTCTTGCAGCAGCTGGAGCGCTTCTCCGAGGTTCTGGCTGTTTCCCGCACCACCCACGTCAGCAGCTGGGACCCCGCGACCATCCGCAGGGCCTTGCAGTGGGCTCGCTACCTGCGCCACGTCCACAGGCGCTTCGGCCGCCATGTCCGCATTCGCACGGCAATGGAGCGGCGGCTGGAAAGCCAGTGGAAGCGGGAGGACGGCTCTAGGCCGGCTAGCGTGCCCGGGCTGACGAACTTCCGGGCCCTGGGCAGCTGCGACCTCCTGCTGTCTCAACGCCTGCTGGCGAACCGGGCCCTGGGGGATGCCGCCTTCCACTGCCTGCTGCGGCAGCTCTTCCCCGGCCCTGGCGTCCCGGACGCCGAAGAGGAGGCGCTCCAAGGCAGCCTGGCCCTCTGCGCCCGCCGCCGGTCCGCCGTCCACTTGCTGCGCCTCAACGGTTTTGGCGAGAAGCCGGCCCTTCGGGACGACCCCCTGATAAAGACGCAGGCGGAGCTGCTGCTGGAGCGTCTGCAGGAGGTGGGCGAGGCCCAGGCCCAGAGCCCCGGCGGGCTACTCAGCGGCCTGTGGGAGCGCTTGCCACGAAACAGCTTCCTGGAGGTGATAGCGGCCGCGCTGTTGCTGCCTCCGTCTCCCCGGCCCCCCAAAGAGATCCTAGAACTGGGCGGCTCCAAAGCACCGGGGGAGGGGGGTCACGAGCTGCTTCACTGGCTTCTGGGGAGATCGGACATTATGGTTGTTTTTTGCCGCAGCCTCCCAGCCGGGCTTTTAACTTCGGTGGCGGGCCGCCATCCAGAGCTTTTCCGGGTCTACCTGGATCTACTAACAGACTGGGGTCGCCACTTGCACTACGATCTGCAGAAGGGCATTTGGGTTGGAGCGGAGGCCGGGGGTGCGACCTGGGAGGAGTTGCACAGCAGGTTTCAGAGCCTCTGCCAGGCCACTCTTCCTCTGAAAGATGAAGTTCTGACTGCCCTGGAGTCCTGGAAGGCGCAAGATGGAGGTTTTGAAGTTCCTGGTGTTAGCATCTGGACAGACCTGCTGTTAGCTCTTGAGAGTGGTGCATGATGTTGCATTTGGTAAAAGACAGTTTTAGGTCTCACCCCAGGCCGCAGTTCTCTTATGGACGTTCTGTTATGGATTATTTGAATATATGGTTTACAAAATTAAAATTCTAGTGTTTCTACCATGTCTATACTTTCATGTGTCCAAAATATCATTTTAGGTGCTAATTTATAATAGGTGTAATTGTAACTTACAATTATAAATATGTAAATAACTGGCTTGTGGTGTGGATTTTCTGGATAGAGATGACCTTAGAAGTATCCTACTTAAAAAGCATTGACGACAATAGTTTGCTTTTTAGAAGACCCACTTCAAAGAATGCTAAAAGATACGTACTTAAAAAATAGCTTTAAAATGATGCACAGGACACATTTATTCCTATTATAATGATATACTTTGGTATTTTTTTGTTCACCCCAAAGTGGCCGCAAACAGACCCCCGCATGCACTGGAGCTGGACCGGGATCCACTGGGCATGCCCACCAGGGGGTGGTGCTCTGCTGCAACTGGACCCATTCTAGTGCCTGAGGTGGAGGCCATGGAGCCATCCTAAGCGCCCAGAGCCAGCTTGGCTCCCCTGGAGCCTTGGCTGCTGGAGGGGAAGAGAGAGACAGAGAGGAAGGAGAAGGGGAAGGGTAAATATGCAGATAGTTGCTTCTCCTGTGTGCCCTGGTGGGGAATCGAACCCAGGACTCCCACACACTGGTCTGATGTTTTGCTGAGCCACCCTGCCAGGGCCTACTTTGGTGTTTTTTTAACCACTTCCCCCACCTCCAGTGGTGAAAAGTTCTCTAACTAGCAACATGTGTCAGGAATAGTTTGAAAAGCTAACACATACCAATCTAATTTCTGTTGTCCATACACCTCTGAAATGTCAAGGTCACCAATCATCTCCGTGATGCCACATTCACTTTTCTGGTATCAGACTACTTGACTTCTCTGCAAATTTAGACATTTTGACCAGTCCCTTCATTTTGAAATTAGGCTTAAAAGTCTCTTCTCATACTTAATGTGACACCACTTTACCCTGGTTTCCTCATCTTTCTAGATACTTTTGTCAGTCTGAGTTTCAGGCTAACTTCTCCCCTACTCAGACTTTCCTGAGATTTCTCGGCATTTAATTGTCTGGTTCTTTTTTGTGTACATTCCCATCCCATGTGATCGTATCCATTTTAACTCTGTGTGCTGTCAATTACACAATTTATTTCTCCAGCCCAGAGCTCTCAGTGCTTCAGGACCAATAGACCTGTTTAAATATCTCATAAGTTCCTCAAACCAAACATCCAGAACAGAAATTCATATCCCCACATAAGCCTGCTTATTCCCATGTATTTCTCAGTAAATAGCCTGAAACCTGGGACTTATCCTTGAATTCCTCTTCTCCAATCCTCACATCCATTCTATTAACATATCTCCCCTTATTTTCATTTTCACTCATCCCCCCTAAGTTAGGGTGACCATAAATTCTTGTTTGCTCAGGACAGATTTGAGTTATACCTGTTCTCCTGACATAATTAATACAAGTATCTTCTTTTATTCTCTAATGTTTCCTGGTTTGGCTGATAATTTATATGGTCATGTGTCCATCATATCTCTGCCAGATCACAGCAATGAGCTGGTTTCTCTACTTGATTGCACCTCTGCAATCCATACTCCACCTAACAGCCCAAGTAGTGGACTCTCAGTTCTATTCACTGAGAAATTGGAAGTAATTGAACAGAACTTACACAGACATTTACCACTACATCTATCTACACTAGTTTCTATACTTGCATAATTCACCTGTTTGTTTTCCATAATAAGCTATTCCATACTAAGCCAATTTCTATAGACTCGAAAATACAGGATTTCTTTCAATTCTTGGAATAGGCTGTTCTTTTCCTGTCTTGAACCTTTGCTTTCATTATTCTTTCAGCCAAGCATGTTACCACACAGGTCCTTCACTTCTTACTTTGATTTTATTTTCTCACCATAATGTCTCTTATATAAACACATCTCACCCTCTTATTTTCCTTCAGACCACCCATCTTCCTATTGATTTTAGTTCTGTTGTTCATGTGTTTCCACTAGACTAGAAACTCAGGACAAGACTGCCTCTGTTGCTTGACTATCCAAGGCCCTCACACTATACAGACATACATTAAGTAGATAACTATCAATGCATAGTGATAGGTAAACAAAAGAAATAGGAATGGAACAAGTATTTGATTAGGATATGTACCTTAGGGTCATATTTTTAAGAAATGTTAGTCATTTTAGTAGTAGATACAAGGAGTATAAATCCAAACAAAAAGTGCATCCCAAACATTTGCCATTTCTAAACTAAAACCAATCTGAAAATCTTCCAACACTGCTGAATTTGAGTTTGATCAACATTTACCAGTATCAAGGTTAAGTTGCTGTGATTAAATTGCCCAGGTTTACTTGATCTTTATAGTTTTTATACATTTTTTTGAGCTCTGAAACAGTATAACAAAGCCCTAAAGTTATAAATAGAATGGCCCTTCTGACCTACCAAATTGTGGATATAGGGTATTCATATTAACAGAAATTAGTTAATGTAAATGTTTCAGGAAAGAATCATTGATTTCTCTCAGGAATAAATTGGAAACGGTCAGTCCTAGAGTGGAAGTGTGGCAGTTGCATCATTTATCCAATACTAATTGCCATGGTGGCTAGGAATGCCCTTTTGGCTTAAAAATATGGTGGCCTTAAGGAAAAGTAGCTTGAATAATTATTGTAATCAATGTGTACACCACTGTCCTTTGATGCTTCATTACTCTTAATACTGAGATGAAGGTTAGAGTTCAAAAGAGCTTCAGTGTTTTAATGTCTATTGTGGTTTTGTTTTTTTATCTCATGAACCATCATAATTTAAATCTTAAGAATTTTTATGTGTAGTAATTCAGAAGTATAAGCATAGGGACATAAAATGTGAATAATAAGCTTATGTTTTATATTTTCATATATTCTACAACTAGTATCACGTGAATGAAGTCTATGATAATCTCAATGTTATGGATGTGTTTGAAGTTTGGGTTTCACACATTACTATTCAAAATAAATTTATTCTAAAGGCAGATTTATTTATCACTACAAACAAAGCCTCTTTATATGTAAACTTTCAGTTTTATATTTGTGTTGCAAATTTTTACTCATTTATTTAATAGGCATTAATTACCTACTTATATGTCAGACTATAATTTAATGGGCTATAAAGTTTACTAATCAATTTATTCATCTTAAATATTTTTGTTATGAACCAAAATTCTCATCTCTTAAACTATGTCTAGAAAGCAATATCTGAGGCATAGATATATGTGAAGATCAATATTGGATATTTTACCTTCCATAATTGTTCAAAGCTCTATAAAATAGCTGTTGAAATATTCATTGTTATACCATGCATCTGACACATTATCAATACTTATCTGGTAAGATATTCTGTTGAGGCTATGCATATATTTATGAGCATTGACAATATGCCAAAATAGAATAAGAAAATAGCACACTGTTAGCTTCCACTGAATGTAGATGCAACCATGAACAAAATGGGTAAAAGATCTTTGATAATCTGAAATATATTATGTACCTTAAGAATATTAACTGAATTTAAATCCACAATGGATGTTAATGGTGAATTTCAACAGTATGTCTCTAAAAATGACTATCAAAATGCAGAATAGGAAAAACAATGCAGATTATAAATTATAGTAGCTTCTAGAGATAAAGAGTGCCGCGGACCAGCGCAGCTTCCAAATAACGGTGCGGAATTAAGGAAACACACTTTGTCAGAACAAAACCGATGGGACCGGGAGGACTCCTCAAACTGCCTGGCAGCATCTGAGTGCCTCACAGCCCCAGTTCGCTTTATTATATGGACCTATGCAAATCAAGGACCCTGATACAAAGTTGCACATCAAAGGCTAAGACAGGAACTCTCCCAAGGCAAAAACAGGATACATTAGTGAAATTTACAAACATCTGAAACAAACAGAGTCAGAGGAAGGGTATGTATATTGCTTCCTGCAACCCAAGGAAGGAAGTGGAGTGGGTGCAAACACTCAGCATCAAAGCCAAATATGGAGATGGAGGGGGTAGAACTTAGCCCCCTGCCAAGCCTTGAATCTATAATGGCTTCCTGCCATTAATGGTCCATAACAAGAGAGATCTCATAATTTTATTTCTTTTTAATTGAATTTTATTGGAGTGACACCGGTCAACATAATTATACAGGTTTCAGGTGCCCAATTCGCCAATACCTCACTGTACAGTGTATTGTGTGTTCACTTCCCAAGTCAAGTCTTCATCCATCACTATTTGTTGCCATTATACCCTCCTCCACCTCACCCTCTCTCATAATTTTATAATAAATATTTTGGCAGAAAGGGAGTATGTTTTCTACATTGTGGTTTTTTAAAAATTATGTTCACAATCTAATAATTTTCAAAAATAAATTTAGTATTTTACATAAACATTAATAGCCAGGAGTGAAGATGAGGTTAGAGGCCCATACTCTCTGGTCTGTTTTTTTCACTAATTGTAAAAACATGTGTTCCTGACACTACTGGTTTAAAATTGTTGTTGGAAACATAAAATAAATTACAAGTGACTAACAAGAGCAATTTACAAAAGATACATGATCTAGTTCACAAGTCAGCAGGCATGGGTTGCATATGGAATTACTATAGTAACCAAAATTAATGGAGAGCAGGCCCATTTTCTAATTATAGCTGGAAGCACTGGACCTTGCCCACTGCACCAGTAAACTGGCCCCAGAAGATTCAAAATGATTTTGCTGTTTGTCATTATAGACATTAGCTAAGGCAGGATATTTTAAGACTATGGTTTCTGCAATTTGTTAAAGGTATTATACCCGTTTTTATAGTCTAGTTCTGTGACTGGAATATAACACTATTATAATATTATAATTAAAATGCATTTATAATTCTCTTTAAGACTTAAAGAAGATTTAAAAAACAGATCCTTTTATGGTGGAAAAACTAAAGTGTAACTGAGGAGACAAAAAGGGGAAAATAAATTTAAAACCTTGTTAAATGGCTTTCTTTTTTAAACTGATTTCATACCTCTAGACAACCTTCGATAAATTCTATCATTGTTCTAAGCTTCCAAGTTCTCATTTATAAAATTGGGATAAGAATAATAAGTATATCTTCCTTTAGTACAATTAAGATCATGAATATTCAAGAACTTTTTTTAGTCATTCTTTAGTGTAATCTATTGGTGTCACATTCTCCTAAATTTTTTTCATGTGACAATGTCTTGATTTTCCCTTTATTCCTAAAGAATAACAGAGCCAGATGAAAAATTTGGGGCTATTTCTTTTTCCATCATTTAAAAATGTACCATTTATTTCTGGCATCCATAGTTAATGATGACAAACCTGTCCTTTGAGTCGTTTTTTCTCTGTATGGAAAATGTCATTTCTCTCTTTCCGCTTTAAGTTTTTATTTTTCCCTTTGATTACAATTTATATAAGGTGGCGGCAGATGATTTGACTTTGGGTGATGGGTATACAGCATAATCAACTGTTCAAATGCTATACAAATGTTTACCTGAAACCTATGTACTCTTATTTATCAATGTCACCCTGTTTAATTTAATTTTCTAAAAAAAAGAAGTTTGATTATGATATATCTTGGTATAGATTTCTTTAGGTTTATCCAATTTGGGATTTGATCAGCTTCTTGAATCTATAGGCTTTTATGTCTTTGGCCAAACTGAGAAAAAGTCAGCCATTATTTCTTTTTTAAAAAAAGAATATCTATATATATTTATATCTATATCTATATCTATATCTATATCTATATATATCTATATCTATATATATATATATATATATATATATATATATTCCCATTTATTGAGAGGAGAGGAAACAGACTCCTGCATGCACCCTAACAGGCATCCTCCTGGAAAGCCCACTAAGTGGCAATGCTTTGCCTATCTGGGGCCCTTGCTCTGTTACAACCAAGCCATTATTTAGCACCTGAGGCCATGGAGCCATCTTCAGCACCTGGGGCCAACTTGCTCCAATAGAGCCATAGCTGTAGGAGGGGAGGAGAAGAGAGAGAGAAAGAGAGAAGGGGAGAGAGAGGTGGGGAGAGAGAAGCGAAAAGAGGAGGGGTGGAGAAGCAGATAGGCACTTCTCCTGTGTGCCCTGACCGGAAATTGAACCCTAGACATCCACACGCCAGGCTGACTCTCTACCACTCAGTCAACTGGCCAGGGCCAAAAACATTCATTTTCTTTAAAGATTTTATTTATTGATTTTACTGGGAGGGGCAGTGAGAATTGTCTCATATTTGTTTTACTTTAGTTGTTCATTACTTGCTTGTAGCTTTTAGTATGTCCTTGACCTGGCAAGCCCAGGGTATTTTTGTTTTTATTTTTTATTAATTTTAATTTATTGTGTTGACATGGATTCAAGTGTCCCGCTCAATATAATTCCCTCCCCCCCACCTCCTTGCCCCCATTACTCCTTCTTTGTCCCCCTCCGCCAAACTCTCTCTCTCTCCTTCCCTTTGAGATTTGCTGTCCTGTTATCTCTATTTATGTGTTATGTATATATATCAATAATTTCACTAATCCCTTCACCTTCTCTGATCTCATTCCCTCATCCCCCTTCCCTCAGAGAGTTGTCCCTCTGCTCCCTGTGACCCAGCCTCTGACTCTATTCCGTTCCTCAGTTCACTTTGTTCATTAGATTCCACAGGCAGAGAAAGACAAATATCATATGATCTCACTTATATGTGGAAGCCCAGGGTTTTGAACCTGCGACCTCATTGTTCCAGGCTGATGCTTTATCCACTTCACCACCACAGGCCAGGCTATTATTTCTTAGAATATTTTCAGTCTCACTCATTTTCTCTTCTCTTTCCTAGAGTCCAATGACATGAGATTAAATATATTGTTTTATTCCAAGATGTCACTGAGTTTCTGTTTATATTTTTCATTAGTATATTTACTCTCTTTGTTCATCTAGGGTAATTTGTACTGTTCTATATCTTAGAGTTCACTGATTCTTGCCTCTGTCCTCCTCATTCTGTTGTTGAGTATTTTCACTGAATTTTTGTTTCTGTTATTATATTATTCAATTCTAAAGTTTCCACTTGGCTTTTCGTTATAACTTTTATTTTTTTACTGAGACTTTTTTTTTACTTAAGTATAAGTGCTCATTGAATTATACTGGGGAACAATTTTTTTTTTCATTTTCTGTTGCATGAGGTTTTAGAACTGTTTCTATATATATCTGCATCGCTAATTCCAAATATGAAATCTGTTTTTTGATGCATGCTCTAGTTTTTATGCAATTTTACTTTCTTTTTGTTACAGTTAATGTCATGCATTGTTTTTAAATTGGAGTTAAAGGGCAACGACTCTTGGATTGAACATAACCACAAGACAATTAATGTTCTACAAAAATCATGTTTACATAATTGTAGTTGTTTTTAAATGTAAAAAATTATTATCTAATAAAAACACCCTCTTATTTTGTTTTAAGATTGAATCATGGCTTTGTTGAGTAGGTGTAAATGTAAGACTAGTCCTGACACCTTCTGTTATTTATATATGTGGCTGTTACACACTTCAACATCAAAGGTGCAATATTTCATCATTTGTGACACATGCATATACTGCCTATTTTCAAGTTCCCCTTGGTGATAAAGACAAGAATTGGGCTCCTCATATTGTGTGTCAGAATTGTGAGGAAATGCTTTGTGACTGGACAAAAGGAAAACACAAAGGAATGCCTTGTGGTATTCCCATGGTTTGGCATGAACTTAAGGACCACAGCAGTGACTGTTATTTCTGTCTGATCCGTACAAAGGGCATCGGCAAGAAAAAAAGGCATATGATTGCATATCCTAATATTCTTGCAGCAATACGACCTATCCCACACTCTGAGACACTCCCAGTTCCAGTTTTCAGTGGTTTTATTTCTTCTAAGGATGAAGAAAGTGAACATAGTGATCAAGTGTATTTTGATAAGATGCGTGAGGAAATGGTTGTAGAATCTGAAGGGTCTTCTTCTGATGCCAAGCAGTCATTAACCCCTCAGCAGTTTAGCCAACCAGAATTAAATGACTTAGTAAGAATGACAAAACAATTCTCCTCAACTTTCTGAAGTATGAGGAACATAACTGGATCATTTGTGTGGATCTTAAAATGGTAAATTTTCTGCTAGCACAACAGAGAGGTTTCACGAAGTATCCTTGCTTTCTGTGTTTGTGGGACAGCCGAGCTCGGGAGAAACACTGGATACAGAAGGAGTGGCAGAAACTTGAAGTTCTGGAAGTAGGGATGCAAAATATTGTGAATGAACTTATAGTTAATCGAGACAGGATCATTTTTCCCCCACTTCACATCAAACTTGGCTTAATGAAGCAGTTTGTTCAGGCTTTGAAGAGAGAAAGTGAATGCTTTCAACATATTATTTCTGCTTTTCCTGCCTTGTCTTTCGAGAAGATAAAAGCAGGTGTATTCGATGGACCTCAGATTCGAACCCTCATATGTGATGAAGAATTTGCCAGGAAGATGAATAAGGAGGAGAAAGCAGCATGGCAGTCTTTTGTGGTAGTTACAAAGAACTTCCTTGGCAACAAAAACGCAGAAAACTATGAACTTCTGGTTCAAACTATGCTGTTGGCTTTCCGCGACATTGGATGTAACCTGAGCGTTAAGATTCACTTCCTGAACAGTCACCTTGATAAGTTTCCCCAAAATCTTGGAGCTGTTAGTGATGAGCAGACTACTGCTGGAGCATCAAACAAGATTGTCTTCAATGAATACACAAACACAAGAGCTACAAACGCAAATTTTTTCCTGCATAGAATTTAAATAAGTTTTGCGCAAATTTTATGATTAAAATCAGTGTTTTAATATATTCTATTTTGAAATTGTAGACACATTCTGATGCAATCATATCTTTTAGTGTATTAGTGTATTTACTGCATTATATAAATTATTATATTTTCACAAAGATGATGCCCAAGAAGACATTCTACTTTATTATGTTAAATGTTGAAAATTTTATAATAAGATGAAAACCTAAAATCTTGAATTGCAATAAAACTGTAGCTTACAGAGAAAAACTAATGCCAGATTTGAGATCAGCACACTCGAATTAGGTAAGAACAAGTGCTTTTGTGGATGCAACAAAAATTTTGTTTCCCACTGTTATTGATACATGTGCAAAATGACATCTGTCATTTTGATGTTAGTGTGCATTGTGTTTTCTCATTCTCTAAAGAAATACTTTGAAGGGACACACTTATTTTTTATATCAAAGGAGAAAACTAACTCCTTGAAGGTTTATTGCCTCAGTAATAGATAGTCTTTTAAATGTACAGACCAGGGACTTTCAGCATAAGGTCTATCAACCATTAGAGGCTCAAAGAGTGGGCCTGAGTTATTTTTTGAACTCATGAAATGATAAGAAAAATTTGTTATGCATTCCTTACATTTATTGGGAGGATTATTAGATTCTCAGACAGATAAATGATAGCAAAATTTATGTTGACTCATGGTGCCCCATGCAGTACTGGGATGTATGAAGCAAGTGGCTGTAGCAAAGTCAACATGATCCTAGATATTATCAGTAATTATAATAAAATAGCTAATACTTCTTAGGATTATTTTTGCATATACTAAAGCATCCATTTTTTATAACAACTCTCTGAGGTGAGTTATTATTATTTTCCTATTGGTCAAATATATAGAAGAGTTTCAGTGGAAACTAGGAAGCTTTTATTTCTTGAGCAAATGTCGTGGTAATGTAGCCAGTTTAAGATTTCATGTTACATCATCACACTGAGCGTTACAGTTTTTGTTTCTTACTGAATTTAGCTAAGCTCTCAAACCCTAATTTCTGCTGATGGCAGAAACTTTGATTTTGCCTGTTTAAGCTAATAAATGTCTGTGGTTTAAATCTCAATCTTCTTTGGATAAATACTCCCACTTCTGTTTTTCGTATTCTGTAGTGATCTCAGCTCAGGAGGGCTTGTTATGTCATTCTGGCACCCTCCAGAGAAGGTTTCTGACCTGTGGTCACCCTTCTGCTGGTGTAAGTTATCTGTTCTCTTGGCATGGGTAGTAGGGTGGGGAACTTCATGATTACTTCTTGATGAATATGCCCACACCTCAGCTGCCACTGGCAGTACTGACGTCATTAAAAGTAGTCACATTCTTCATCCAGACAGCAGTGTAGACTGTCCAGTCTCCAGCTGGTGATACTTGTGGTTTCCCAAATATCTTCACTGCAAGTTCTTTAGGTATACAGGCTCTTGATTCTCAGGCATGTAAATAATTTTCACACCTCAATGTGCTGTGAAAGCTAAGTGAAACTCAAAGAGAGAGAGATGAGGACTCTGAAACCCTTTTGGGACCTGCCATGCCTACACGATGGCATGGTGCACTCTATATGACTGTCTCAACTCTGTCCCCAGAGTTCAAGATCGGAGTGCTACAAAAGCTACCAAGTTCCTTCTGCTTTTGTTTAGCCAAACCTATCAAGGATTTCCTATGTTTTCTCTAGGGTTTTGACTGTGAGGGAAGGCAAAATTGAAAGCATACTTTCACACTCACATCTAAACTCTCTGACTCTGTCTTCCAAATCCTATCCAAATTCCTATGCTATTCCAGAAAATAATTTTAATCTCTTTTCTTCAGAAAGACTTGTACAATGTCATCACATAGCCTGCTCTCATTAGGTAGTTCAGTATATAATCCTATGGTCCAGACATACACTCTTTTTTTTTTTATAATTTTATTTTTTAATGGGGTGACATCAATAAATCAGGATACATATATTCAAAGATAACAAGTCCAGGTTATCTTGTCGTTCAATTATGTTGCATACCCACCACCCAAAGTCAGATTGTCCTCTGTCACCTTCTATCTTGTTTTCTTTGTGCCCCTCCCCACCCCCTATCCCTCTCCCATTCCCCCCTCTCCCCCGTAACCACCACACTCTTATCAATGTCTCTTAGTTTCACTATTATGTCCCACCTACGTATGGAATAATACAGTTCCTGTTTTTTTCTGATTTACTTATTTCGCTTCGTATCATGTTATCAATATCCCACCATTTTGCTGTAAATGTTCCGATGTCATCATTTCTTATGGCTGAGTAGTATTCCATAGTGTATATGTGCCACATCTTCTTTATCCAGTCATCTATTGATGGGCTTTTTGGTTGTTTCCATGTCCTGGCCACTGTGAACAATGCTGCAATAAACATGGGGCTGCATGTGTCTTTACATATCAATGTTTCTGAGTTTTGGGGATATATACCCAGTAGAGGGGTTGCTGGGTCATAAGGTAGTTCTATTTTCAGTTTTTTGAGGAACCACCATACTTTCTTCCATAATGGTTGTACTACTTTACATTCCCACCAACAGTGTATGAGGGTTACTTTTTCTCCACAGCCTCTCCAACATTTGCTATTACCTGACTTGCTAATAACAGCTAATCGAACAGGTGTGAAGTGGTATCTCATTGCCGTTTTGATTTGCATTTCTCTAATAGCTAAAGAAGATGAGCATCTTTTCATATATCTGTTGGCCATTTGTATTTCTTCCTGGGAGAAGTGTCTATTCATATCCTCTTCCCATTTTTTTATTGGATTGTTTGTTTGTTTGTTGTTGAGTTTTATGAGTTCTTTGTATATTTTGGATATTAGGCCCTTATCTGAGCTGTTGTTTGAAAAAATCATTTCTCATTTAGTTGGCTGTCTGTTTATTTTGTTATCAGTTTCTCTTGCTGAGCAAAAACTTCTTAGTCTGATGTAGTCCCATTCATTAATTTTTGCCTTCACTTCTCTTGCCTTTGGAGTCAAATTCATAAAATGCTCTTTAAAACCCAGGTCCATGAGTTGAGTACCTATGTCTTCTTCTATGTACTTAATTGTTTCAGGTCTTATGTTTAGATCTTTGATCCATTTTGAGTTAACTTTTGTACAGGGGGAGAGACTGTAGTCCAGTTTCATTCTTTTGCATGTGGCTTTCCAGTTTTCCCAGCACCATTTATTGAAGAGGCTTTCTTTTCTCCATTGTGTGTTGTTGGCCCCTTTATCAAAAATTATTTGACTATATATATGTGGTTTTATTTCTGGGCTTTCTATTCTGTTCCATTGATCTGAGTGTCTATTTTTCTGCCAATACCATGCTGTTTTGATTGTCATGGCCCTATAAAAGAGTTTGAAGTCAGGTATTGTTATGCCCCCAGCTTCATTCTTTTTCTTTAGGATTGCTTTGACTATTCGGGGTTTTTTATAGTTCCATATAAATCTGATGATTTTTTGCTCTATTTCTTTAAAAAATGTCATTGGAAGTTTGATGGGAATTGCATTAAATTTGTATATTGCTTTGGGTAATATAGCCATTTTGATTATATTTATTCTTTCTAGCCAAGAACAAGGTATATTCTTCCATCTCATTATATCTTTTTCGATTTCCCTTAACAATGGTTTATAGTTTTCATTATATAAGTCCTTTACATTCTTTGTTATGTTTATTCCTAAGAATTTTATTTTTTTTGTTGCAATCGTGAAGGGGATTATTCTTTTGAGTTCGTTCTCAGTTGTTTCATTGTTGGCATATAGAAAGGCTATTGACTTCTGTATGTTCATTTTGTATCCTGCGACCTTACTGTATTGGCTTATTGTTTCTAGTAGTCTTTTTGTGGATTCTTTGGGGTTTTCGATGTATAGGATCATATCATCTGCAAAAAGTGATACCTTTACTTCTTCTTTTCTGATATGGATGCCTTTTATTTCTTTGTCTTGTCTGATTGCTCTGGCTAGAACCTCTAGTACCACATTAAATAAGAGTGGAGAGAGTGGACAACCCTGTCTTGTTCCTGATTTAAGGGGGAAAGCCTTCAGTTTAGTGCCATTTAACATGATGTTAGCTGATGGTTTATCATATATGGCCTTTATCATGTTGAGATATTTTCCTTCTATACCCATTTTGTTGAGAGTCTTAAACATAAAATTGTGTTGTATTTTATCGGAAGCCTTTTTCGCGTCTATTGATAAGATCATGTGGTTTTTGTTCTTTGTTTTGTTGATATGGTGTATTACATTAACCGTTTTACGTATGTTGAACCATCCTTGAGATTCTGGGATGAATCCCACTTGATCATGATGTATTATTTTTTTTAATATGTTGTTGTATTCGATTTGCTAGTATTTTGTTTAGTATTTTAGCATCTGTATTCATTAGAGATATTGGTCTGTAGTTTTCTTTTTTTGTGCCATCCTTGCCTGGTTTTGGTATGAGGGTTATGTTGGCCTCATAAAATGTGTTTGGAAGTATTGCTTCTTCTTCAATTTTTTGAAAGACTTTGAGTAGAATAGGAACCAAGTCTTCTTTGAATGTTTGGTAAAATTCGCTGGTATAGCCGTCAGGACCAGGACTTTTATTTTTGGGGAGGTTTTTAATGGTTTTTTCTATTTCTTCTCTACTGATAGGTCTGTTTAGGCTTTCTGCTTCTTCTTGACTCAGTCTAGGAAGGTTGTATTTTTCTAGGAATTTATCCATTTCTTCTAGGTTGTTGAATTTAGTGGCATAAAGTTTTTCATAGTATTCTACAATAATTCTTTGTATATCTACGGTGTCCGTGGTGATTTACCCTCTTTCATTTTGGATTTTGTTTATATGAGTTCTTTCTCTTTTTTCCTTGGTAAGTCTTGCCAAGGGTTTGTCAATTTTGTTGATCTTTTCAAAGAACCAGCTCCTTGTTCTATTAATTTTTTCTATAGTTTTTCTGTTCTCTAATTCATTTATTTCTGCTCTGATTTTTATTATCTCCTTTCTTCGGCTGGTTTTGGGTTGTCTTTATTCTTCTTTTTCTAGTTCCTTAAGGTGGGAAGTTAAGTGGTTCACTTGGGCTCTCTCTTGTTTGTTCATATATCCTGAAGCGATATGAACTTCCTTCTTATCACTGCTTTTGCTGCATCCCATAGATTCTGATATGTCGTATTGTCATTTTCATTAGTCTGTATATATCTTTTGATCTCTGCACTTATTTCTTCTTTGACCCATTCATTTTTTAAAAGTATGTTGTTTAGTTTCCACATTTTTGTGGGATTTTTTTCCTCTTTTTTGCAGTTGAATTCTAGTTTCAAGGCTTTATGATCAGAAAATATGCTTGGTACAACTTCAATTTTTCTGAATTTGCTGATGTTGTTTTTGTGGCCCAACATATGGTCAATTCTTGAGAATGATCCATGTACACTGGAGAAAAATGTATACTCAGTCACTTTGGGATAAAATGTCCTGTAGATGTCTATCATATCCAGGTGCTCTAGTGTTTTGTTTAAGGCCACTATGTCTTTGTTGATTCTCTGTTTGGATGACCGATCTAGAGCCGTCAGCGGTGTATTGAGGTCTCCAAGTATGATTGTATTTTTGTCAGTTTTTGTTTTAAGATCAATAAGTAGCTGTCTTATATATTTTGGTACTCCTTGGTTTGGTGCATATATATTAAGAATTGTTATGTCTTCTTGATTCAGTGTCCCCTTAGCCATTATGAAATGGCCATTTTTGTCTCTGATTACTTTTCCTGTCTTGTAGTCAGCATTATCCGATATGAGTATTGCTACACCTGCTTTTTTTTGGATGTTATTTGCTTGGAGTATTGTTTTCCAGCCTTTCACTTTGAATTTGTTTTTATCCTTGTTACTTAGATGAGTTTCCTGTAGGCAGCATACAGTTGGATTTTCTTTTTTAATCCATTCTGCTACTCTGTGCCTTTTTATTGGTGAGTTTAATCTGATTATATTTAGTGTAATTATTGATACTTGTGAGTTCCCTATTGCCATTTTATAGATTGCTTTCTGTTAGTTTTGTGTCTTGTTTGATCCTTCTCTTTTGTTTTTCTATCTTTTGTTTTTATTTGGTTGTATTCCATACATCTTTCCTCTGTTGCTATCTTTTTTATCTCATGTGCTTCTGTGGTGGTTTTTTCAATGGTGGTTACCTTTGAGTAATGAAAAGGGTCCCTACCCTGTTCATTGTAGCGAACTATTTATTGAGTACTTTTGCACTCCATCGTCCTTTGCTACTGTTAATCTCCATCTTCTCCCCCTCTTTCTTTTTGTTGTTGTCACAGTTTAAATTTGGTTTTATTGTGTTCTTCTTGGAGCTTTTACTTGTGGCTCTGTTTTTTTTTTTGTTGTTGTTCTTTGTATCTGATTGGAGAACCCCCTTTAGTAATTCCTGGAGTGGGGGTTTTCTGATGATAAATTCCCTCATCTTTTCTGTATCTGTGAATGTTTTTATTTCGCCTTCATATTTGAAGGATAGCTTTGATGGGTATAGTATTCGTGGCTGAAAGTTCCTCTCTTTCAGGACTTTAAATATTGGGGTCCACTCTCTTCTAGCTTGTAGAGTTTCTGCTGAGAAATTTGATGATAATCTAATGGGCCTTCCTTTATATGTTGTATTCTTCTTTTCCCTGGCTGCCTTGAGAATTTTTTCTTTGCTGTTGGTTTGTGTCAATTTCATTATGATATGCCTTGGAGTAGGTTTGTTGGGGTTAAGAAAACTCGGTGTTCTGTTTGCTTCTTGAATTTGAGGCTTTAGTTCTTTCCACAGGCTTGGGAAGTTCACATCTATTATTTGTTTGAGTATGTTCTCCATTCCATTTTCTCTCTCTTCTCCCTCTGATATACCTATTATTCTTATGTTATTCTTTTCGATGGAGTCAGATAATTCTTGTAGGGCTATCTTATTTTTTTTAATTTTTGAGTCTCTTTCTTCTTCTCTCTGTTGTGCCTCAAGTTGCTTGTCTTCTATTTCACTAATCCTCTCTTCTATCTGACCTGTTCTATTAGCTAAGCTTGTTACTTCGTTTTTCAGCTCGTGAATTGAGTTTTTCATCTCTGTTTGATTTGTTTTTATAGTTTCAATTTCCTTGGACATATATTCTTTGTGTTCATTGAGTTGTTTTCTGAGCTCCCTAAATTGCCTTTCTGTGTTTTCTTGTATATATCAGAGGATTTTTAGGATTTCTATCTTGAATTCTCTGTCATTTAGCTCCAAGGTTTCCAATATATTAAATTTTTTCTCCATAGATTTTTCCTCATCTAGCTGTGTTACCTCTCTTTCTTTTGTATCCATGATATTTGATTTTCTCTTCCTTAATGGCATCTGAGGGTGCTTTTGTTGATAGTATTAATGAGATTTAATAAAGAATAAAAAGTTAAAAAAATAAAAAAAATAAAAAAATAAAAAATCGAAAAGAGTTGTTTTTTTTTAAAAAAAATTAATAATGAAATAAAGAAAAATAAAATAAAATAAAAATTTAAAAAAAAGGAAATTATTCCCCCCCTCCTTTTTTCCTCTCCTCTCCTCTCCCCTCTTTCTTGAGAAAATCTTGTGGTGGACTGTGAATTATAACAAACAATGCCTGTGATGGAGGGCCTGAATTGGGGAAAAGTAATAAAGGGGCAAAAAAAGAAAAAAAAAGAAAAAAGAAAAAAAAAGAGCGTATGGACCCACAAAAAGCAAATAAGGAAAAAATTTGGGTCAAGAATAAAATGATTTGCTTTTAGGTGTTGGTTGTCTAAGAGTTATGATGAGAGGAATAAGAGGAAAACGGAAAAATGGGGGGACAAATTAAAAAATTACTATTGTATTTAGTGGAACAAGAACTAGAGAATATGGAGAGCCAGGGATGGGAGCACTGCTAGTGAGTTAAAAAGGTGAAGTAAAAACCCCCCAAAATGCCACAAACATAGGTTTGAGTCCCAGATAAGATAATTTGTTTGTTATTGAGGTTTGAATGAGAGGAGATGTAAAGGAGAAAGGAAGAAACTAATATAGAGGGAGAAAAGAAAGAGAGAGAGAGAAATAAAGAGGGAACCACTAAAAGAAGAAAAAAGAAAGGAGAGAGAGAGAGAGAGAGTTAAGGGTTTTGGAGTGCAACCCTCATAGAGAGAAAGGAAGAGAAGAGAAAAGATAATGGGAGATGTAACACTTATGGGTAGGGTAGTTCAAGGAGAGGAGAGAGTAAGACCGGTAGAGAGTTAATCGGCCAAATTGGAGGAGGAAAAAAAGTATCAAGAATGAAGATAAGAGAAACAAATGAACAAATATAATAAAATGGGATAGGTTATAAAGTCTGCAGATTATTTTTGATTTTGAGAGGTTATCTTCTTGCTTTTTCTTTTCTCTCCCTCTTCCTGGTCGGTGACTCTGTACCCCAGGTTCTGCCCCTTTGGCACGCTCAGGTAGAGGTTTGCAGTTGATAAGTCTCTATGGCAATGTCATGTATTGTGATTTAGTCTTGTTGGCAGTCGAAGCTCATTAGCATTTATAGGCTCCGACAGTGAGAGAGTCCGTGTTCCTGGAACCTTTCTCCTAGTCTTTCCTTCCTCAATTAGTAGCCTGATAATCCAGCTATGGGGTTGCTGCTGCCTCTGCCTGGATAGCAAGAGGCTCAAAGAGCTGGTAACTCCCCACTCTATTTCCACTCAGCACAGGGCTTTGGGTAAGGCTCAGTCAGTCAGAGCTGCTAGCATAATCAGGCGGGCTTTCCGCCCACTCAAAGACCTCTGGCTCTGCCACTCTGTCCGGTAACACAAGCGGGCGCCCACTTCCGGGGCGCTTAGAGGAAACTCTCACTCACTGTCTGCGACCAGGATATCCGGCCAGCAGTCTCACGCTCAGAGTGAAACCCCCAACCGCAGGGAAAAATTGCAGCGTTGGAATTGAGTCTCGCTCCGTCCCCGTGCGCGGCTTTTGCAAGGTGCTGGGGCGGCTCGAGATTCCGCTTTGGCCCACACAAAGGCCCCTGACTCTGCCCCTCTGTGCGATAACACGGGCGCGCACTGCCGAGGCACTCGGAGGAATCGCTCACTCCTTATCTGCGTGCGCAAACCAGGATATGAGGCAGGCCGCGTTTCCCTCTGAGTTAAACCTTCTCCAGCACGGAAAATCTCTACCGTTGGAATTAGTTCTCACTCCCTCCCGTGCGTGGCTTTCCCAGGGCGCTGGGGCTGCCCAGAGACTCTGCCCTCAGCCCACAGAAAGGCCTCTGACCCTGCCTCTCCGTGGGGCAACACGGGCACCCACTCTCGGGGCCTAGGAAGAAATCTCTCGCCCACTAACTGCGCACCGACCAGGAGACCGGGTAGAATGGCCACTCCGCTTGTCTTTCTTTGTTTGGGTTTGGCGTGAGTGTTAGCTTGTATTGCCCGGGTTGCCACAGGATCAGATTTTCCTCAGCTTGGATCTTCGTGCCACAGCCTGGTTCGGCCGTTTGTGCCACGGCGGCCTGGATCTATTCACCCCCTTTGCCCGCCTCAGTTTCTATATTCACAGTTACCAGAGAAAGCCGCCCTGTTTAGGTTAGTGAGGAAGGCGGAGCATTTCTTGCTCCCTATTTCCTTCGGGGTTTGGTTATATATTTAGCCAATTTTTCACTCAATCATACCTTTGGGTGTATTGCGAAGCATCTGGAAGCTCCAAGTATAGGTTTTTCTGTTTCTAGTTGAAGATCTTGTTGAGTTTTGGGGGAGATTTATCGGTATCGCTTCCTACCCCGCCATTACTCTGACGTCATCCCAGACATACACTCTTAATATGCAGAGCTAGGTTTTCAGAATTCAAAACCAGACAAACAACCACAGTAAAATTTTTGAAACATGTGTTTAGGATCCTATTTGATATCATTGTTCTAAGTATCTTCCCTCTCCTAAAGGACATACTTGTTTCATACTGGTGGAGGGGGTAAATGAGGCTATAAGGAATATTGACTATCAAGATATTATGTCATAGAAGGGTAGATTTAGGGAAAAATAAATAAACACAAAAATTTAAAAATGAAGAGTATTTGGAGTGTATCTTTTAGGAACAATGGGAAAGTCAGTATAGATTTATCTTTAATTTCAATGAGGAGGGGAAGAGAAGGAAAAGAAAACTTGGTTGCTCTTGAAACTGAGATTAAAAATGAGCATTCTTTACAACTTACTGAAGAGCATACATTTACAAATCACATTTTTTTTCTTGAAGGAGTGGCAATACTTCTAATAGAAATAGCAATTCCTAGTTAAAGGAACAAAGCATTGGAGTGATGGGTCAGGGATCCTGGGGCCCGAGGGAGAGAGATTAATATTTATTGAACATCTGCTATTTGCCAGATTCTTTGTTAGGCTTTTTACTTATATTATTTTATTTAGTCACCACAAAAACATTGCAAAATAAACAGCATTATCCTCCTTAATATAAATAAGAAAATTCCTTATTATAAATAAGAAAATGGAAGTTCAGGCAGGTTAAAACACTTGTCCAAGGTCATTGTCGTATTTGATGTCCTTGGAGGAGTCAATTGCCCCAAAATGAAATGAACAAAAAGATGAAAAGATATAATAGAAAAGAAAATCTCCTGGAATAAGAATAATATAAACCTAAAGAAAGAAAAGGCATACCACATCCAAAGAAAAATCTGTAGCAAACAATTAAGGAGTATGTTCCGATTAAGTTACTGCACTTCAAGAATCAAAGAAGGAATTTTCAGATGGTCAGGTAGAAAACATAAATTGGCTATAAATAAAAAGATCAGATTGAGCTCAGATTTCACTATACCAACACTGCATGCCACAAGGAAAATAAGCAATATGAATAGTTCTATAATAGTTCTGTATATGGAAAAAAGTGTAAATGGATTATCCTAGCTTTGATAGTTTTGTCCAGAAAATAGTAGCACGCAGAAATTCTTAATCATGAGAAAACTTAGGAAATTTAGTTTAAAATTTTTTAAAAATCTACTTATATATAAAATCCAGCTAATTGAAAGATAAAATGAGGAGGCTTAATTTCTTTTTTTCTGAAGCTGGAAATGGGGAGGCAGTCAGACAGACTCCTGCATGCGCCGGACTGGGATCCACCTGGCACACCCACCAGGGGGCAATGCTCTGCTCATCTGGGGCATTGCTCTGTTGCAACCAGAGCCACTCTAGCGCCTGGGGCAGAGGCCACAGAGCCATCCCCAGCGCCCGGGTCATCTTTTGCTCCTTGGCTGCAGGAGGGGAAGGGAGAGACAGAGGAAGGAGAGGGGGAGGGGTGGAGAAGCAGATGGGCACCTCTCCTGTGTGCCCTGGCCGGGAATCGAACCCGGGACTTCTGCATGCCAGGCCGACGCTCTGCCACTGAGCCAACCAGCCAGAGCTCAGGAAGCTTTATTAAAATAAGTACAATACTCATATCCAGAAGAGAGTGGAACAATGGCCACCAAATCTGAGTCATGGATTTGATATGCAGCTATATATTTTTTAAAATATTACAACAAAACTCATTCTCAAGGAGGAAGAATCTCAAGCAAGAACTCTAGAAATGTTACATATATAAAACCTTTGTTAAGAAATATTTAAAAATGAAAGTCAAATTATTAAAACAAATTAAAGAGCACAAATATGGGAGAAAGTTGGTGGTAAGCACTGAATCTATTAAATGTGTATGTGTGTGTAATCTATATTTCATATTATAAATTTTATAACAATTTATAAAGTAACAAATATATAAATAATAAAAAAATGGGAGATAGAGAGAGAAAGTAGAAAAGTTAATTTAATCTTTTGCAAAAAAAACTAATCAATAGTACCCTAAATAATTAGGTTTACAAAGTGGCCAACATTTATTTTTTTCATGGTTCTTTTCATTTTTTTTTCTTACCTTATCTGGTACTTTATTGGCTTCCAGATCTATTCTAAAAAGAGTGGCACTGGTAGTTTGCCTATTAGCTTCCAGATCTACTTTCTACCCTGTCCTTGCTCTGCTCTGTAAGTCATGAGGCTAATTCCTATGAGCTATATTTTCTAGGCAACTTTACCCAGAGAGTTCCAACTAGGTTTAGTCAATGAGAATCCCTGGCAAGAGATTGATGGATGAGGAGAAGCCAATTTATGTCTTCTTCTCTCCCTCTGCTTTGATTACCATCTTTGGCAATAACTATTTATGTAATTCTAATTCCCAAAGAGCAACCTTTATATTCTCTTCTTTCTCCAGGCAGCCCAGGCTCCAGTACTCTGATAAACCTCTTCCTTTATTATTTCTGGATGGTGATGGCTTCTTCCTCTTTTTAATAATGATTGCCTCATTCTTTGTAAATATTTTAACTATTGCTTTTAAAAATAAATTTCTGCTAATAAACTTTCTCTTTAATTTTTTAAAATTGTATTTATTTATTTATTCATTCATTCATTTTAGAGAAGAGAGAGAGAGAGAGAAGGGGGGGAGGAGCAGGACGCATCAACTCCCATATATGCCTTGCCCAGGCAAGCCCAAAGTTTTGAATCAGCGACTTTAGTGTTTCAGGTCAATGTTTTATCCACTGTGCCACCACATCTGAGGCCTAATAAACTTTCTAATGGAGAACTTGGCATGGACTCTGCTTTCTTGATCAGACTCTGACAGTTATATATTTTCTGGAGAGGCATCTTTAAGTCATTAATATCTTTTTAAAAACTATTTATTAGTAATTTATTGTTATACTTTATGGACATTTCCTGTTAAATTCAATTTATGTCATTATTTTTGTCTGTTTATCCACTTGTATGTATGTATTGTATGTATAGAGAGAAATGAGAGATGTGGATATAGATAAAGGTATCAACACATATAAATATAGACATATGCATAGAAAAGTATCTGGCAGTTCATCTGAATTTAATGGCCATATTTCTAAACAGTAAGATAAGATCTGATTTTCACTTTCTCATTTGTACTTTTCTTGAATTAAAAAAGAGAGCATATACATTTTTTGTATATAATAAAAGTGCCAAACACTTAAAAAAATATAATCTTTATAAATGCAGCTGAGGAAATACATAAATTAATGACCACCTAATTAATTTGGTAACCACTGCCAAGGTGATGACACATTAATTTTATTCTCGTTAGCAGGGTATTGATTTGATGAATTTTAAATGTGCATCTATTGTCCCTACAGAAACTTGAGAACAACTATGTAGCAATCAGGTACATTTTCTCCCTAGACTGCTAATATATATCATAACGGTAGAAGGCACAAAGATGAAAGATGTCAGAGAAAAAAAAATGGACTAAATAATAAAACAAAATATGTCCTGTTTTTTCTTAAAATAATTATATATAATTGACAACAAAACTTTTTGATTATTTATTCATCATTTATTTTGACGAAAGTTGTTTTTCTTTTTAAAAGGTTAGGAGGAATGACATCCTTTATTTATAATTAGATCTGTTCATTGAAAATAATTTGTAACTTTGAAATGAGAGTTCTAAAACAAGTTTCTTTCAAACAGTCTTTTGAGTGATGAAACATTAATAAAAAGCTAGAAATGACTGTATACTTTCTGTAACTGGAAGTTGCGAGCTTTTGGTATGTTTTAAAAGATAATATAGCCTGACCAGGTGGTGGTGCAGTGAGTAGAGCTTTGGACTGGGATGCGGAGGACCTAGATTCGAGACCCCCAGGTCGCCAGTTTGAGTGCGGGCTCATCTGATTTGAGCAAGGCTCACCAGCTTGGACCCTAGGTCACTGGCTTGAGCAAGGGGTTACTCGGTCTGCTGAAGGCCCAAAGTCAAGGCATATATGAGAAAGCAATCAATGAACAACTAAGGTGTCACAATGAAAAACTGATGATTGATGCTTCTCATCTCTCTCCGTTCCTGTCTGTCTGTCCCTATCTATCCCTCTCTCTGACTCTCTCTCTGTCTCTGTAAAAAAAAAAAAAAAGAAAAAAAAGAAAATATATTGGATACTATTGTCCATTAGCAAATAGATCTCTACCTTTTATGATGTCCTGATTATGAATAAATTCCTAAAGATGCACACTACTAAGATTACAAAAAACAAATAAAATAGTATAATAATTACCTAAATATTCAATTTTACATTAAATGAATAAAAATTTGTTTATTATGCTTTATATATTCTGTTTGGAAACTCTGGTGTGAGTAAAGATATCTGCTTTACCATGATTTCATGGAGATATAAGTATGCATATTGAATAATTTAAACAATAATAGTAATAGAATAACTTTCAAAAGATGAGCACTCATAAAAGTTTGAAGACAGAATATTATTTTAATGCTTGTCTCGATATCCATTTCTTCAGCATATTCCAAAGGAATTAGGAATATTGCTAAGCTCTAACCAGTCCCAAAATTGTCATGGGAAAAGTTTTTAAAAATCACTTAAAATGCTGTCATTCATTCAGTTCATAGCAAGTCATCATTCTTTTTGGTTTTTTATTTTGAAGCCATACCATACCAGAGAGAACTTAACTAAAATGGGTGACATCAAGTTGTCAAAGACTCTTCTCAACTAAACTTATTGAGCCATCTCTGAATCCTCTTTTCAACCAAACCACAGTCTTGGCCACTATCCTCTCCTATCTTTGGCTGCTTAGCCCAGTTTTAGTAAATAATCTTGCTGAATCATAGTCCCATCCTTAACATTTGATTACCCATGATATCTGATCAAGTTCTTAATCCACCACTTTTGGTGCCTAAATCCTTAGACAAGAATCATGTGAGGCCCGTTTAGCAAGAATCCCCCTGTATTAGATGTCTCCTATTAGTAATTTTCCATCTACTCCACTCTCTGCTAGTTGGCTATGAATCCCTGGTAATCTTTGCTGTATTCAGAGTTGAGCCCAATCTTTCTCCTATTATAAAAGGGATGGGTAAAGTATTTCTTACCAATAAAACAAGTATCAAAATATTTTTTTAAATAACAGAGTCATAATCGCAAGATAAATAAAACTTAAAGAAGTAATTTTCAGGGTTTTCTGTAGAATCTGAGCCTAGGTTGGAGAACACAGAAATGAGTATTATGCTCATTTAGGTTTATGACTGCTAAAATCTCTGCTTTACTCCATGGTAAAGATTCACTGGGGAAGTGAGCAGAATGGAGTATGCTGTTTAGATTTATTCAATATTGGAGGTCAGTGTGACTGGAGAAAATCTAAAACTAATACTAATTAAGCAATCATTATTTTATTATTCATAAGGTGATTTCAATGATCTAGGCAAAATTTCTGAAATTAATTAAATATTTGCCAGGATTTAGCAGCCTAATGATGCGAGTGCAAAAATAGAGTATTCCAAAAGACAGCCAATCAAGATACATTTATATATAAGTTTGAAAGATTAATGTTCTACAGACAGCTGCAGAACATTAGAATTTAAACAGAAAGAAAGATAGAGCATTTGACATAAATAGAATTGAGAAATGATGGCCATAGGACTTGATTAGCTCTCTAAAAATGTTGGCATAAAATTCTGTCCTTGGCCTTGGGCTTTCTGTCTCTAGCACTTATATCACATATGCTGAGGGAGTCACTAAGAGTTATAATGCCAAAGGAAGAACGATCTCTGAGGAACTGATGTATAGGAAGATAAGTAGATGACAAAAGGGGCATGATGTCACAAAAACTGAAAAGAGTATTTTAAGAAGTTGGTCCATGATGTCATTTAGAAACAGAAGTTTGAGAGCCAAGGAAACTGCCTTAGATTTGACTGAAAGAAGATTTTTGATAAACTGAGATCCAGTTCCTTGGGGCTCGTGAGGAACAGAAGACAGTTTCTAGAAGACTAAAGAGAATGTATTAACACAAAAAAAAACCATAGAAAGCAGGCTATACAACACTGACTGGTTGAAAAACTAACTGCAAAAAGAAATGTTACAGTGCATTTGCTCAGAACCCAAATTTGGAATCAGACAGATTCAGGTTGGAACCCTACTGAGTAATAGACTTGGTTTCCTCATCTGAAAAAATAAGGATCATAATAGTACCTGCTGAGACAGTCTTTGTAAGGATGACTAGTTCAGTGCATGTAAAATATTTAGAACAGTGTTTTTGTTTGATAAATGCTCAGTGAATGGTGTATGGCAGTGTGGAATGCTAGCCATAAGAGGCAAGTATCAATAGTATTTTAGGGTGTGTGCTTGTGTCTATAAATACCACAATACCTCTTTAAAAAGGGAGATTAAAGGAGGTTTGTAGTTCATGCTTCTAGCATGCAGTGCCTCTTCAACTAATAGCATCCTGCTTTTGTTTTAGGCAAACTACACTTTTCATTTGTATATATATGGCTAAATGCGGCTCTCCTTAAGGTAGTCTGCTCTCCCCTAGGCCAAAATATGAAAAAAAGTGGTTGGAGTCTACTCACATTGATCATGGTTTCCTGACAGACTTGAGCTCATTGTCTGGATCCTTAGAACTTCCCTAGTTTCAGCCCTTTCCTGTTTATCTGTTTGTTTTTTCTACTGTCCTTACAAGCCTATGAAAATTTCAGATGCTTCCAATAAATTTTATTTTTCATGGGTTGGTCAGGGACTATCTCTGTTGTTTGTGACCATAGAATTCTATCTGATACAAAGAGGAATTAAGAAGGACTTAGAGATTTAAGACATTAGGGAAAGAATAGAGTGGATAGAATTTAAACACATTGGGTGAAAAAGTTACTTTGGAGCAGAAGGTAGATTCTTTTTCATCCAAGATTACAACATCAGGGAGGGGAGAGAACAGTGGCAGACAAGAACAAGTGGGAGAAAAAAGTATTAGAGAACTTATCTGTAAAAGCACAGGTAGATGGCCTTGATCTCAGTAAAGAAAAATAATTCACAGTGACTCACTCAATCTGAGGATAGAAGTGAGACTGGAAGGAAGGAAGTAGGACTTTAAGAAAAAAAAAAGGTATAGCCTGACCAGATGGTGGCACAGTGGATAGAGCGTCAGACTGGGATGCAGAAGACCCAGGTTCGAGACCCTGAGGTCACCAGCTTGAGCACGGGCTCATCTGGTTTGAGCAAAAGCTCACCAGTTTGAGCCCAAAGTCTCTGGCTCAAGCAAGGGGTTACTCAGTCTCCTGAAGGCCCGCGGTCAAGGCACATATGAGAAAGCAATCAATGAATAACTAAGGTATCGCAATGAAAAATTGATGATTGATGCTTCTCATCTGTTTCCGTTCCTGTCTGTCTATCCCTGTCTATCCCTCTATCTGACTCTCTCTCTGTCCCTGAAAAAAAAAAAAGAAGAAGAAGAAAAAAGGTACAAAATAACCATAATGAGGAGTCATTTGGGTAGAGAGAATTTAGAAAATCAGAAGGATTTTTCAGGCCTTGGCAGGGAAACTTTATACTAATTATTAAGGAATATAATATATATTTATATATATAATATATGTATATATAATTTTTCCTCATGGTAGGACCATCCAATATCAGTAAGCCTTATCTAATCCAGGTTCCTGTTCCTTGACAGCCTGTAATGATGAAAAGTAATTTCTTTACATCAACCAAGTTGAAAAATTAGATTTTCAATCACAGTAAAATATTTGAGTGTAAAAGAGTGATGAAATTTGGGAATTAGTGACAGAGTAGCAGGGTGAACAGAAAGCATAACGTGCCCTAAAGAAACAGAAAAATAATCACATGCGTGTCACATCTGTCAGAGGGTACAGGAGATATTACTTCTTGGCTGCCTCTGTCAGTGAAATATTGAGAAGATTAAAAGGAAAATCTTGAATTATTTATATGCAATACTGTAACCTCAGAAGAAATATCTTCTAGTTCTTACAGCTGACTTTATCTCAATTCTCTAGACAAGAGATGAGCAGTAGAACTTTTGTGATTTTATAGTGACAAAAATAATTTTAACATATATATAATATAATAAATGTATTAACTCAATAATAATTGAATCAAATATTTCCCTAAGCCATTTGCAGAAGAAATGACTGATTTTCCAGTCCCTTAATGAGTATATACATTTATTAATTAAAAGTAAGCTGCTATAATTTTACTTTAATATGGTAAACATCCTAGATTACATCTAAAACACATTTTTGTAAACTGATATATCTTTTAAGCTTTACCTTTAATAACATTTTTATTTAAATTAATGACCATGATTTTCCATTGCATTGGTTTAATGGTGCTCCCAACATATCTATCAGTCTGGAAAAGATTACCAAGTCATTTTAGCATTATAAGTGACACTTAAAATGAAATTAGAGTGATATTAAAATATATCTAACATAATATTTGTACTATGTGGTCTGATTTTTAAATATATGATTGTTAGAACTTGTTTTTTTATTCTGCACATAATTTGCTTTTGAGTCATTTTTCTAGTCAATGTTGTTATTTTCTAGGAAAGAATAACAATTAGGTGAGAAAGGATATATTTCTACTGAGCTGACATGAGTAATAACAGAGTGTACAATTTGAGAAAAGTTCTTTGTACTAAATTTCCAGTGATATATGCCACTTGTCAATCCTCCCCACATTTTAACTGCTGAAACAGCTCTTTGGTGAAGCCACTCAGACGATTCATTGCTGTGATCTAATGTTGAGTGTGAGTGTTGTTTATATATAATTCTGGCTACACCTTCATGTTTCTGCAGTAAAGAGGTGGTTAAAGAAGAATATGTGAAGTATTATAAGTGAGAGACAGGTTCCACAACTACTCTATTTCCTGACCTATATGAAGCCATTTATTGAAAAGTTCACCACCACATTAAACATGGCAAATGTGAATCTAAATCAAGGAAATACAGTTAGCACTTTCTAGAATTATTTATAATTAACTAATGAGAAAAATTTATTTCATTAATAAAACAGTTAAGAGTCTCTAAAATGGCCCTGGCCAGTTGGCTCAGGGGTAGAGTGTCGGCCTGGCGTGCAGAAGTCCCGGGTTCAATTTTAGGCCAGGGCACACAGGAGAAGCGCCCATCTGCTTCTCTACCCCTCCCTTTCTCCTTCCTCTCTGTCTCTCTCTTCCTCTCCAGCAGCCAAGGCTCCATTGGAGCAAAGTTGGCTCCATGGCCTCTGCCTCAGGTGCTAGAATGGCTCTGGTTGCAACACAGCGATGCCCCAGATGGGCAGAGCATCGCCCCCTGGTGGGCATGCCGGGTGGATCCTGGTGGGGCGCATGTGAGAGTCTGTCTGACTGCCTCCCCGTTTCCAACTTCAGAAAAATACAAAAAAAAAAGAGAAAAGATTCTCTAAAATGATGAGTATCTTTGTTGGCATCATAGAATGAAAGGTATGACTTTATTATAAATATATACAATAAGTACACACAATACATTTACCAACCAGTGCACGATGTGCTATACTTAATCACCCTTAAATTAAATGATGACAATGATCTACTTTAATGCATAGTATCTGTTTATTGAAAGAACCAAGTCTTTCTCAGTCATTTTGTTATTCATACATTTAGTTCTTTATTCAATCAGTCAGCACCTTACCATAACTCCTGGTAGGTAAGGCTCTGGTCATAATAACAAATAAGCAAATGCTTAAGATGAACACTTTCATTATATATAGTAGTTTGAGACCTGTTCACTATAAAATCAGTGTTAATAGCCTGACCAGGCAGTGGCGGACTGGGATGCGGAGGACCCAGGTTTGAGACCCTGAAGTCGCCAGCTTGAGTGTGGGCTCATCTGGTTTGAGCAACAGCTCACCAGCTTGGACCCAAGGTCACTGGCTTGAGCAAGGGGTTACTCGGTCTGCTGTAGCCCCATGGTCAAGGCACATATGAGAAAGCAATCAATGAACAACTAAGGTGTCGCAACAAAAACTAATGATTGATGCTTCTCATCTCTCTCCGTTCCTGTCTGTCCCTATCTCTCTCTCTCTCTGACTCTCTCTCTGTCTCTGTAAAAAAAATAATAATAATAGTGTTAACACTTAAATTATCCTAAATTTCAACAACAGAATACAAAGTTAGAGTTCCTTGTTACAATAAGTTATAAAGAAAAACAATTTTATACACTCATAACTATAACACTAAAACTAAGATAGTTAACAGAATTTAATCAATAATTAGTTTTGACAGCAGAAATATAACCAAGACCATAAGTTATATAGTATTAGCTAAGTGTTTAGTTTTATATCAAGTAAAGTTTCTTTTTAAATTTATTCTTTTTCTCAAAATTCCACTTAACATATGTGTTATTGCATAAATAAATAATAAATTGAATGCATTAAATATTTATTGCTTTTTTTCTATGTAGAACTTTTGGGCCCTGGCCAGTTGGCTCAGTGATAGAGCGTCGGCCTGGTGTGCAAGGGGTCCCGGGTTCGATTCCCGGCCAGGGCAAACAGGAGAAGCGCCCATCTGCTTCTCCACCCCTCCCCCTCTCCTTCCTCTCTGTCTCTCTCTTCCCCTCCCGCAGCCAAGGCTCCATTGGAGCAAAGATGGCCCTGGCGCTGGGGATGGCTCCTTGGCCTCTGCCCCAGGCGCTGGAGTGGCTCTGGTCGCAACAGAGCGATGCCCCGGAGGGGCAGAGCATCGCCCCCTGGTGGGCAGAGCGTCGCCCCTTGGTGGGCGTACCAGGTGGATCCTGGTCGGGCGCATGCGGGAGTCTGACTGTCTCTCCCCGTTTCCAGTTTCAGAAAAATATATATATATAAAAAGAACTTTTGTATATAAAGGAAAGCAAATATAAGTCTATATGAGCAAATGGGGAAAAAAAGATTGGACTTGAGGGTTGGCTTTGAAATAAAAGCCAGAAGAAGCTGAAGCCTCATATTAGGCTTTCTTTTTGTACTCAAGTATTTGCAAATGATGTTTCACTGTCAAGACATTCAGAAAGCAGTTGATCTTCCATAATCATTCTTTCCTACTGACCAGGTCTAATATAACAAAAAGAGACCTCTTTCTGGCTTTGAAACTATAAATCAAAAATATTTTCTAAAATTAACTTAAAATTAATGTTTTTTTTCAATGTTGAGTTAAAAAAATTACTGGTGACTCATTAAATATTTAGCATTCCATTTAACTTGTTATACAGTAAGTGTAAGGACAAAAACATCATGTAAGAATTACAGCGAAAATATTTCTCTGCTGAATGTGATTCTCTTATTCTCAGAAACTCAAAATTATCAAAAGTATTAGACCATTCAAATCAATAGCAGAACCAAATATCTTTACCTATAAGTATCTTACTACAGAGAAATATTCCAATGGAAAACTATATTGTTCGACTTTCATCTAGATTGATAATGATTCTATTGGATTGATAATGACTGCTGCCTGGGCCGTGGCCAGTTGGCTCAGTGATAGAGCGTTGGCCCGTGCGTGTGGAATTCCCAGGTTCGATTTCCAGCCTGGGCACACAGGAGAAGCACCCATCTGCTTCTCCAACCTTCCCCCTCTACTTCCTCTCTGTCTCTCTCTTCTCCTCCTGCAGCTGGAGCTCCACCGGAGCAAGGTTGGACCAGGCTTTGAGGATGGCTCCATGGCCTCCGCCACAGGCGCTAGGTTGCAATGGAGCTACGCCCCAGATGGGTAGAGCATCGCCCCCTGGTGGGCTTGCCCCGGTGGATCCCTGTTGGCGCATGCGGGAGTCTGTCTTTCTGCCTCCCTACTTCTTACTTTAGAAAAATACAACCCTCCCCCACACAAAAAACAAAAGATAATGACTGCTGCCTGAAGTGTTAAATTGAGAATTCTGAGACTACCTTGGGGCTCAGTGTTTGCTGATGCTGTTTGACTACTGCAAGCTCCACTGGGATGAAAAAATAGGGCCATGTACCTCAGGTATCTATCATGGGCTGCATCTAACTTTCACTAAGAATATTCCTGTTTGTAGATTGTCACATCATTGAATCAGTACAAGACTGTCTCTCTACTTAGCTGCCTTACTGATTCACATCATAAGTAAAAATTACTCTAAGTCATTATGTAAAATGGATGGCATGGTTCAGCTCTGAATTGTTACTAAGCAGGAACAGAGGTTCAGAACCAACATTGGTGGATATGACCATTTTCCTTTTACCTGACATATGGTTCTTTTATTGAGGGCAAGAAATCCCTCCTGCTGGTTTAGTTATTTTTCATGTTTATAAGGTGTAATTATGGGCTCATATGGTAGATCCATATAATGCAGCCAGTTGCAAATAACTTATAAAACATGATTTATTTATACTAGTTCCACATTTTCCTTTTTGTATAAAATGCATTTTATATATTCTTCCAAAGTTATCACATTTTATCACTTAAAAATTGCAAAGATTGTGGCTACACTTTCTTTGTTTTTTAGTTTAAAATGAGATTTATTGCTTTTAGCTAAAAAAGCACATTTATAATGGGAATACCCTATGTACCAGCAAAGATACTCTATGTTTCTGCTTGTGCTGACCTTGGTGGTCATCCCTATGGACACACCTTTTTCATGTGTTGCAATCTGCAGTTTTCCCCTTTCGATTGCAGTTTTGCAATCCATGCTCAAGATCTCAGTGGCTGACTTTCCTAGTAAGTTCACCTATGTCCCTGCCTCTCCCCACTTAGATGTTGTTCTTAACATTTTCATTTTTCTAATTTCAAAAATAATATAAATCCAGACATACAGCAAAAACAGTGAAAGTCCACTTCACTTTAGCCCTGTCACCTCCACCTGCCTTTCCATTTTCCATAGATAATCTCTTTTAAGAATTTGGTGAGTATCTTTTAAGACTGAGGAGATATATTTTCAAAAAACATAAATCATATAATGCATATTGTTCAGTCATTTGCTTTTTTCACTTAGTTATATATATCTTGGAAATTTGTCCATTTTGTTTATATGGATATAATTCTTTCCTTCTAATAGCTGTATATTATTTGGTAATATGTATAGAACATTACATACATATTATTCCCAAAAAAAGACATTTAGGGTTACAATTTATGCAATATGCATCCTTTTAGAGGCATCGATTTTTATTGTTAAAAGTACTTTGCTGGAGAAATTCTTGGTTCCAAGGCATAACTATTTTAAAATTTAATGCTATCTCCAAATTTCCTCCTGAGAAGGCTATACTGTACTCCTTTGCAAATGCACAAATATAATTTTATTTAGCAATTCTACTCCAAGAATTTATCCTACAGATATATTCACATCTATGTGCTATAACTTATATATGATGTTTTAGCAAATAGTTGTCATCCAACTATTTGTCCATCAATTATGTCACATCTATACAATAGAACATTTTTATAAAGTTACAAGAAATATGAGAAGTTCTCCGTGTGTTTGTGTAAAAATCAAAGTGCAAAGTATTGTGTATTTGCATGATAACTGCATAAAAATATTTTTGTGAACTACATAGAGGACCAATCAAATTAATTGCCTGTAAGAGGTAAATCGTTGGCAGGGGACTGGGTGAGAAGGCTTTATTATATATACAAAATATTGAAAATACTTGTGCATTTTGACCCATGTGAATGTATTACCTGTTCAAATATTAAATAAAGTATACAATTCGTCCTACCAAATTACATATGAATATATTCTTATCTTACATGCTAACTTCTCATTTTAAAATATATTTTTCTGACTATCAGTAACATTGAGAATTTTTATATGGTAAATAGCTATTGATATTTCTTCTTTAGCAAAAAGTTTAATCTTTACCCCTATTTTTATTTTATACGTTTTTAGCCTCCTTGCGTATCTGAGATATTATTATTTCATGTATTAAAACTATTCCAAATACTTTCTAAATTGATCCTTATATGTTAACTTTTCTACAGTATCTTCATTCATAATGATGTTTTTAAGTATTTAAAAGTCAATTCTGCTCTTTCTTTACAGTTTCTTCTTTGCTTACTTGAGAAAGCTTCTCCTACTTTAATATTATCAAAACTATCTTCCTCCATTTTTATTTAAGATTTTATACTTTTTAGTTTTTATGTATATTTTTGTTTATTTTTAATTCATTCAAAGTTAACCTTTATTCCACCTGAAATTTATTTTTGCCTCTAGTGGATATAAATTGAGATCCCATTATTTCAACACCATTTATTAAGTAGTGTATATTTTCCCCACTGAATTGCAATATTCATTTCTATATATTAAAAATTTCAAGCAATTGCTTCTAGACTATTCTGCACAACGGATCTATTTTTTTTTTCTTTCACTAAAACCACTCTGTTTTCATTTCTGTGTCTTTTTAATGTGATTTGACTCCTGGTAAAATGTGTGGTTTTTAAATTAATTTTTCCAAAAGTTTCTTAGTTATTCTATCACATTTTCTATATCAGATGAACTTTAGAATTAAGACACCAAATCTCATCCAAAAATATAATGGCTTTCTCACTGGATTATATTCAATTTATATTTATATTTAATTATCTTATTTGGGAGCTGATATCTCTATAATTTTTTAGTCTTCCCATCTGAGAAAATTATACTTCCATCCTTTTTATTCAGGGATTTTTATGCCCTTTGCAGGTTTTATTTTGTCATCTATATCATTTAATTTATTCTTCATAGGTCTTGGACATTTCTTTTCTCTCCTTTTTCTTTTTCTTTTTCTTTCTTTTTTTTTAATATTTCCGAAGTGAGAATCGAGAGGAGGCAGACAGGGAGACTCCCGCATGTGCTGGACCGGGATCCACTGGGCATGCCCATTAGGGGGCGATGCTCTGCCCCTCTGGGGCATTGCTCTGCTGTAATCAGAGCCATTGTAGCACCTGGGTGGAGGCCATGAAGCCGTCCTCAGCACCTGGGCCAACTTTGCTCCAGTGGAGCCTTGGGTGCGGGAGGGGAAGAGAGAGACAGAGAGGAAGGAGAGGGGGAGGGGTGGAGAAGCAGATGGGCACTTCTCCTGTGTGCCCTGGTTGGGAACTGAACCCAGGACTTCCAAACACTGGGTCGACACTCTACTGCTGAGCCAACTGGTCAGGGCCGTCTTGGATTTCTATTTAAGATTTTTTTTTATCAGTATTTTATAGCTTTTGATGATCTTCTGAAATAGTTTTGTTTCTAAAGTATTTAAAAGGACTCTAAGTGGCGATTATTTCTGCCAGTCACTTCTTACAATCACTATTATCTTACTGTATAGAAAAATACACACACACACACACACACACACACACACACACACACATTAAATGAGAGGAGGGGAGACACAGAGAGATTTCCACATGCCCCTGACTGGGATCCATCTGGCAACCCCCGTATGGGGCCGTTGCTCTGTCCATCTGGGTCCATGTTTGCAACCTGGCTATTTTTAGCTCCTGAGGAGAAAACTCGAGGGAGTGCTGAGGATGCTCAGCACTTGGCCGAATGTGGCCCAATCAATTGAGCCACGGCTAAAAGAGGAGAAGAGAGAAAGAAGAGAGAGGGGGAGAGGAGGAGAATCAGATGTTTGCTTCTCCTGAGTGCCCTGACCTGGAATCAAACCCGGCACGTCCACATCTGTTTGACATTCTACCACTCAGCCAGCCTGCCAGGGCCTAGAAAATATTGCATTTGAGGAATATGATTTTATAGATGTATATATACCAAATACATATAACATACATGCACACATATTGTGTTTGTTAGTTTAAGCCTCAGCTATTGAAGGGTTAATCTAAAGCTTGCCTTATCTAACTGAACTCTCAAAATTTTAGGGAAAAATATTCTATATGTCATGTTCTTGCAAAAAGGTAATTTTACCATTTCTTCCAATTTCAGTATTTTTAAGTACCCAAAATATATTCAATTATTTTTAATTTTTCACCTCAGATTTGGCTTGTGTGCAATGTGAAATATGGGATTATATTTGAGAGCTTAAATGAACAGAACATATCAATTTATTTTTACCCTAACACATTTCTTTCTATGGTCAGTCTCTATGTTTCTGCCAGTCAAGTTATGAAATTTAAATTTTGGACGTCATTCTTTATATCACTGACTCAGCTCTGTAGTTTTCATGATAGTTTATTCATTTCAGGAAAACAGAAATGCAAACAAAAGAGACAAACAATTGTTAAAGTCATATAGGTTAACCATTTTCAGACATTCTTCTCTCTGGACTATAATGCTATTTTTTAAGCAACATGGCTGTATCTAGTTTTTATACTAATTTTTATTTGTGATATATAAAAGTAGTTTGCAAAAGTAGGTTTATAGTTATGAGTAGGTGAAATTTTATTCTTGTGTCATTATTTATTAATTATTGTATTATTTTTCATTTGAATAACTGTAAACCTACCCACTGTTACGTTTTCCTTCCCAATTTCTATAAGTATATGTTAGTGCTCATTAATATTTCTCTTGGCTTATTTTCACTGGTTCTGCTGTTGAAGAGTAATTTTTTAAATTATGAAACAAAAAGTAAAACAAAACAAAAACTCATGTTGCAAGGTCACCGTGACTTTCAAAAACATTGCCATTTCTGTTTAATATCACACAATAAGAAGCCATAGGCACTGAAAAAAACCCTCAGAGATCAATAACTGCTTTCATTGTTAGCAGTTGTCCTGGGATGGCATAAACAGAACAGTTGCTCTTGTGATTTAGTATTTAGTAGTCTGGCATCTATTAGTTTTGTGTCCCTCCCCTTTGTTTGTGTGGCTTGGCTTTGAACCTCTAAGACCTATGGCTCTTTATTGGAAGATTGCTTTCAGGCACTGAGGCCTACTTTACCAGCACTGTGGCGAATTAGAAATATGTAGCAATTACATTTATATCTCTCCCATTTCTCTGGGGTAGCCTGAAAGCAATGAATAAAATACCAGTTCTTTCTCTTCAAATAGGAACAACCTTAAGGTGATCTTACACTCCATGAATTCCCAGAAGATCAGGTTGAAGTTTTCCCTCTCTGCTTTTCTTAGTCAGTTTCCCATACTCTTCTTACTAATTTACCCTTGAACACCACATACATGAATCCTTGTCTCAAAAATCTATCTTGTGGGCAACTGGCCTAAGGCCCAGCAAACAGCAGCATTTTGAATGCCATTTTAAATTTGTATCCTTTATCCATTTTCCCCACTAAACCAATTGACTCTCTACCTGTTCTTTCTTAGCTCTTTTTTCATCTTTATTTTACTATATGCATTCTTCCTTTTTCAGTAATTAACCCTACGTTACTACCTAATGCTTCTGAGTCTCTTTTTGATCCTCGATCCTTCTCCCTCAGACCTGCGTCACAACCCTGGGTCTCCTGCATTTACTATCAATTCCTGCAGGGGTTGGGAGAATCAAACTTGGCATTATTGGCTTCAGACTGAGCTTCACTTAGCCTACAAAGAGTTTTTGGTAAACATACCATCTGAGGCACAGACAGGGGGAAAAATCAGGAGAATGCACAGCTATCATTTAGTGAGAATTCCTCATATGCCAAGTACTTTGCTAAAATTTTTTATATATATTTCATGTACATATCATGATACCTATATAAAATATTGATGCTGTTATCAAATTTTTACATGAAGAAATTAAGGCAGAGAGTTATTAGTAATTGTTTTATATTTACTCAATTTGTAAATACAGGAGTAGATTTTAAGATTGTCTCTGGCTCCAGGCCATGGTTGTAACTTATGCATCATTGCCTCATAGAAATAGGACTCTTCGGAGTGAGAGAGACCCTGTCTCTGAAAGTATGTTCTGAAGTACAGTAGCATCTAAATCACCAGGGAGCTCATTAGAAGTGCAAAATCTGCCCCCACCTCTCCATGGCTTTAATTAGAATCAGAATCCTCAGGTGATCACATTCACATTTGTTTGAGAAGCACTTGGCTAGAACTTTCAATATCATAAACGCAGATGGAAATGAAACTGACAAACAGTTAACTTATTCCACAAACTTTCCTTGGAATTTTATTGTGAGCAAGCTTTGTATTTGGTAAGTGGTAAAATTGACCCCTGCCTTTAAGGTGTTTATAGCTGAGTTGGGATTCAAAGGAGGGAGTCAATCAATGAAACAGATCAAGATTCTCAGCCAGATTGTCAGTGTGCAAACCACTGTAAACTACAGAGTCAGGAACACAGTAAGTGGAGAAGTCAACGATTTAGAAAAGTTTAAACCTGATTTTCGTTAGTCTGTCTTTCTTACTCAAATCTCCCTCTTAATCCTTGGCCTCCTGCACTTGTTATCAATTTCTTTAGGGGGCAGAAGGAATCTGACTTGTCAAGATTAGGCTTGTTAACCTTAGCCTCTATCTATCTATCTATCTATCTATCTATCTATCTATCTATCTATCTATCTATTATCTATCTATTATCTATCTATCTATCTATCTATCTATCTATCTATCTATCTATCTATCATCTATCTACCTTCCTATCTATCTACTTACCTATCTATAAAATATTTTAAAACAGCTAATGAATGGTATATATTACCTTGGTTCCTAGACCAAAATTACTCATGTTTTAAAGGACTTTAGCATTTGTTTACAGTTGATAAAATGTATTTGGCTGACCAGGTATGTACCATAGTTAAACAGGAAGGATGTTGTTTTTACCTTGATAAACCAACTTAAAACAGAAACTCAGTATCACTTTTAAAAAGAGAATAGCATTAAAAATAATAAAAACTCAATAAAACATTGCCTTTTTAAAAAAATAAGTGATGGAATTCTAGTTATTTCTGTACCTGCTTCTACTAACTCCCTTGTGGTTTAAGTAAAATACCTGACAGTTCTAAAATTATCTTTACCTAAGTAGGTCAAGGATTCATGCAAATATTATCTTAAGTGTGAATATCTATCTTGGACACAGCTTGACTATTTCTTTCCATTTTACAATTTTAAGGTTTGGGTTTTCAGATGTCCACAGAGCTACTGAATTAACAGAAGAGTAATGAAAAAAACCCAACTCTACCACTCCTCAGTCTAGGACTCATGATGATGTTCTTGATGAAATGATTACCAAGAACTCGAGAATAACTAACTAATGCTTGTCTGTGACCCAAGAAGTTCCAAGAAAGCTCTACGTTCAAACACTGCAGAATAAGAACTGCTTTTTTATTAATTTGTCAAGTGCGTGGTAGCACCTAATATAGCATTTTGATAAATCTCAGTTAGAAAATCAGCTTAGATTTGAGATCTAAATAGAGCCTCTGTCTTTTATCTTAGTCCAAATAAAAGCTTAACCTTATCTGGTCTATGAGTAGAAAGACAGTTGAAATAACTTGTTAGGTGCTTATAAAATCACTAGAAGGGCTACAGGAACAAACTTTAGCCTTGGTCCCCTCAGAAGAAACTGTAAGACTTGCGTACTATGGGAACTGAATCTCTTCCATAGCAAGGAGCTGGAAAATCAGGAAATCATTATACCAACCAGTGGCTCTGGTATGACTATATCCACAATCCGCTCCAGGAAATCATTTCTTAACAGTAATATGGAGGTCAGGAGGAACCTGCAGGAAAGGCTGACTTTTGATTCAAGCTCTACCTGCTGATGTACACCTGCAAATGTTTGACTCGAGTCTTTATTCTTTCCTCAGAATTCACCTGCTTGACAGAACCAATATCATGTCTGGAACCCGAGCATCAAGCCTGGGAAATTTCATTTCACCTTTCCAGATTCCATGTATAGGAACGGACCAGTGGTCGAATTCAGCCGGTTTTGCACCAGTTCAGCAGAACGGATACCTAACTCTTTGTTGAGTTCAGCGAACCGGTTGTTAAAATGGCACTTGTAATCAGGGTTCTCTCTATGGTGGGCGCCTGGGCAGCATCCAGTGTGGAAATCACAAATTCACGTTCCTTACTCTTTTTTAATGTTCATTTGCACAACAGTGTGTTCTGTCCATAGGTGGGAAAAAGTGCAAGTGAGGATGCCAATCAAGAAGAAATATGGAAATACTGTATCTTAAATAACAGTTTTATTGCTTTTCATCAGGTATTATTTAATTTTTTAATTAATATTTTAAAACTCTTATAACATAATCTAGCTTTGTGTACCTCTTTTATTGTTCTTATTTAAGTATTAAATGCATGAAATAATAAACTACTTTTCAGTATTTCATTTTTTTTAACCTTAAAATTGTCACTAGGACAGAGAACCAGTTGTTGAATTATTTGAATCCCGCACAGGAAAGGACTATAAAAGAAATCTAGAAAAGATGTTGAGTGAGTCAATCAGAATAGGACATGGTTCACCCTTGTCTCTGAGAACCCTGCTACAAAACCAAAAATGTTTTGATGATTAAAAATGTGGCATTTACACATATATTGTTTTCTTAAGTCATTTACTATAAAAGAAATTAAAATGTCAAATCATTAAATATAAGTTCAAATACCTGGGAAATTAAAATGTCAAATCGTTAAGTTCAGATACCTGGAACTTTACCAAAATGAAAGCTACAGGAAATGCCAGTGACAAAATTAAAGAAACCAGAAATAGAAAATATGTTTTCATTTCTAGTATACTAGTTCCATCATTATGGAAAAGCATATGAATGATTAATAAAAACGTCTTCTATTCATTATACTTTTCATGATGAGTTCTGGGCATTGGAGGACATCTTTTAATATTTCATGATTTAATGATTTCTCTAATAACTACTTGAGCAGGAATTTCAACTATGTTAATGACTGACAAGGTTGAATAAATCAAGGCAATACTTTAAAATCAAATCTGAGCCAAGGATCTGTTTTCTCAATTAATAAGATACAATATTAGACTGTGCAGCTAACACCTTTACTCCACAATTCTGAAATCTATAGAATAGCTCTGAATACTTAAACTGAGATCCATTAATAAAAGTATTCATGTCCTAATTTTTTCCATTAAGCTTTGATTTTGCCTTTGATGAAAAATTCTTTGTACCATATGCAGAGTGTGCAGACTAAGGAAGTAAAACAATGGATTTACAATCCATTCAGTTCCCCTTGAGTAAAATGGTATTAATGTTTCACTGTTTGAAAAATTAAAGTGCTCTCTAACTATACAAGTCAATCTATCATTCCTCAACCTTTTAGCAAACTTGTGCCATATTTTCTGCTATTATATATTCACTATAAGCTTAGTGTAGGGCTAAGGCAAAGATATCATACTCCCCTGAGGATATAATTTAAACATGATCAACTCACAGAATCAAGTATGCACACTCTAAGATACACACTGCTCAGAAGATTCTTTGAGGTAGCTCCCTAGGCATGGAGCTTTGCTATACAATTACACCTAAGAATTAAGGGAGAATTAGAAAGGATGACCATTCCAAGCATTGTAAGCTTCTAAGATTCAGACCTAGAGAATCACACATGGTTACATAAAATAAAAATTAAAAAAAAAGGAAAAAGGTCAATACAACACAGGAGGTGGCTCAAAAGAAAGTAAGCATAACTTATGAACCCAGCTTTCTGCATATCTGGCTTTTGACATTAAGGTCTCAGCACTTTGGTTGGTTCTTCTAGAATTTAGTGACCCATACACTGACCAGTTAGTTTCTATTGCATCATTCTGTTTTATTCTTTTCATAGATCTTAACCACTGTCAAAAATGATTCCTTTGCCTGACCTGTGGTGGCACAGTGGATAAAACATCAACCTGGAATGCTGAGGTCACCAGTTCAATACCCTGGGTTTGCCTGGTCAAGGCACATATGGGAGTTGATGCTTCCTGCTCATCCCGCCTTCTCTCTTCTCTCTCTAAAATAAATAATTAAAAAAAAGATACCTTATTCACTTATTGTTTTAGTTGTATATCACCTAACACCTTCCAGTAGACTATTATCTCTACAGTCACAGATGCCTTGTCTCTCTTTTTCCCATCTGTCTGTCTGGGGCCTAGATCAAGGTCTGGCACATAGTTGTCACTCAATACACCTTCCTTGAATGAATGAACACATCCTTAGCCAGGTGCTCTCATTTTCTCTGTGAAAGCTTTATACATACAGCCTCATATACATGAATTATAATACGCAGTTTCCGGGATTATCCTCAGTTAGACTTCAGTGGAAAATTCCATAAGGGTGTTCTAATACCAACTGATATCCCTTGGCTATATTTAACCTAATAAAGTCAGTCTATAAAATCTCAAAACTAATAACTTGACACTTCTGGTTAGAGCCAATATTGCAAGTAAAATGTGCCTCATGATTTGATGCTCTGTGAGGGTTGGTGTCACAGCTGTTATTTATTGGATACTGCTAATGAATCTGGTCTTTGTATCAAATCACACTAGGTCCATTTTACAGAACATATATTTATACAGAAAATAATAGTAACTTTATAGGCCTTGGCATGAGCCCTTGGAAAATTCTCTCCCAGGGTTATTCTTTTCTCATAACAATGATTATTTTTCCTGTACAATATTTCTGGCCAAAGCAATGAACATTCCATCTTACTCAGTAATGATTCTCTACTGTTGAGTTTGGGTTGCATGTCCATGATTTTCTCTGCTTATCCATCTCCATAGTTTGTCCTTACTATGATTCACCCTTTATTGAATTTCCAACAGAATAATTATACGCTTCATGTTATGAGGTGTGTTTATTGAGTGGATTTTCTTTTTATTGAGGTTTGTCTTAGTAAGTGTGAGGGTATCATTGAAGCTTTGGTGATGGCAAATATATAGTGCTGAAAGTCATCAATCTGAACATTGACTCCCATTTAAAGTACCTAAGATGCAAAAGCAAATTACTTGTAGACTCCCATGAAAGTAATTTCTTATCATACTTCAGAAAAAGCATAATTGACTGGTTGAATAGCTAATTTCTTAGAAAAATATAGTAGAAAAGAAATCTGATCAATCAAAATACAGTTACTTTGTAGTCTGAACTACTGATTTTTTAAAATTGATATTCAGGGAGGCAGAGAGACAGACTCCCACATGTGCCCCAGTGGGGATCCACCTCCAGCAA